>NC_142075.1:9097500-9265000 GCF_059756535.1 Pantherophis guttatus
CCCCACTTGCCAAAGTCAATCTCTCCCCCCCCCACCCTCGTCCCAACATAATAATTGTGAGGGAGGGGGGAGGGACAGATAAATCGCCTGCGTTTCTTTACAGAAAAACATGAGTGACGTTTTGACAAGCTGATGGGATGGCAGGTACTTTCCTAAAAATGTAAAATCCTTCATTTGAATCCCATTTAGACCAACGGCAGGCTTTTTCAATGGGCCCTAAATAGAGGACCCCCTTTTTAAGAGTGACTTTTAAAACGGGATTTATCCGCCCACCCCCTCCCGCAAACGTCCCAGCTATTGAGCAAGGGAGGGGCTTTCGCAGAATAATTCTCAGCCTCCCTCCCGATTCCCAGGACTCTTCCCTCCTCACTGCATCTGGGAATCTCTGAATGCTCCATTGAAAAGCTGCAAGTTTTCGGACTGTTGTGTCTAAAAAAAGGCAGTTGACGAAATTCCTTGTTAATCCCCAAAGCTTAATTTTAAAAAAGAAAGAAAGAAAGAAAAAGAAAGTCTGTAACATGAAGTGCCTCCTTCGTTTGGGTCTGAAAGTTACACTGCCTTTCAAAATAAAATGTTTTGCAAGATTGCAACGATGGTTTTGTTCCTCATCGCGGCTGCGGTCACGGTTATCATTTTTGCATTTTGCAAAATTCGGCTCAGTTGTACTTCAAGTCATTTAGGAAACAATCTCTCCATCTTCTTGTCTGTAGGTCATGGTTGTCCCAAAGGTGCCTCTTTTTTTCCCAGAAGGCAACTGGACTTTCTGTTTTTTTTTCTTTTGAAGACATTTCACTTCTCATCCAAGAAGCTTCTTCAGCTCTGACTGCCACCATCCTGTCAGAGCTGAAGAAGCTTCTTGGATGAGAAGCGAAAGGTCTTCAAAAAGGAAAAACAAGGAAGTCCAGTTGCCTCCTGAAAAAAAAAAACACCTTTGCCATCTTCTTTTATGCAAATGTTTATTTAGTTATTTATTTATCAAATTTAGATACAGGCAGTCCTGGTCTTACGACCGCAACTGAGCCCACAATTCCTGAAGCTAAGCAAGACATTTGTTAAGTCAATTTTGCTCCATTTTATGACCTTTCTCCCCACAGGTGTTAAGTGAATCACTGCAGTTGTTAAGTTAGTAGCACGGACGTTAAGTGAATCTGGCTCCCCATTGGTTATGCTTGTCAGAAAGTCGCAAAAGGGGGTCACGTGACACTGGGACCCTTGCAACCATCATAAATATGAGTCAGTTGATAGAAAAAACATTTAATCTCTCCCCTGGTATAGCCAACAAAGCGAGGAGAACCCATGGCTTAGAGGTTAATACATCTACCTAATATGCAATCAGCCCGGGTTCAAATCCCAGAAGGGTATGTCTAGCTGATGAGAGCTAAATAGCTTGAAATAGATCTATACTAAAGGTAAAGGTTCCCCTCGCACATATGTCCTAGTTGTTCCCAACTCTAGGGGGCGGTGCTCATCTCTGTTTCAAAGCCGAAGAGCCAGCGCTGTCTGACATGACTAAACGCCAAAGGTGCATAGAACACTCTTACCTTCCCACCAAAGGTGTTCCCTATTTTTCTACTTGCATTTTTTATGTGCTTTCAAACTGCTAGGTTGGCAGAAGCTGGGACTAGTAACGGGAGCTCACCCTGGGAGCTCACTAGGGATTCAAACCGCTGAACTGTCGATCTTTTGATCGACAAGCTCAGCATCTTAGCCACTGAGCCACCGCACCCCTTACAGATTACTAGTTTAGATTACTTACTAGTCTCCCTTTATTTACGGGACCGCCTGCTACCACCAATAGCCTCCCACCGACCAGTAAGCTCCCATAAAGAGGGGCTCCTCCGGGTGCCGTTGGCCAAACAATGTCGACTGGCGGCCCCCAGGGGGAGAGCCTTCTCTTAAAATTTGGTTTTAAATTATTGGGGTTTTAAATTTGTTCAGCCAAATTATTTAATTCGTTTTAGTTTATTTTAAATTTTGTATCTATATGTTTTATTCTATGGCTGTTCACCGCCCTGAGTCCTTTGGGAGTAGGGTGGTATACAAATTCAATAAAATAAATAAATAAATAAATAAATATTTCTTTGTAGGTAAATATAAATTCAACACAAGAGTTTAGTACATTCCAAGAATTCTTTGACTCTCTGCCTAACTAATTTTTTTTAATTTTGACTGATGAAGTTACTTGGATGAGTAATGAAAGGTTTCAGATTAACAAACTTTGGTCCAGTTGCCACGAGTTCACCCAACAACAAAGCTTCCAGCTTTGATTTTACTTTCCTTTTTTAGGTGGCCAAGCTTGTGTGAACTCGCCTCTCGAGTTGGTTTATGGTTGATAGTAAATAGTCAGTGTCTCTGGAAAAAGAGGTGATTCACTTAACTGAGAAGTGGGTTGTGTGAACTTAGGCAGTGTGTCCGTCTACCCTTCTTGCCAATTATCCTTGTTTCGTCCATCTTCACATATGGCTTCACGCATCTCCTTTTGTTCTTGAAACTTCTCTCCTCTCGCTCTTGCAAGGGTCTCCTCAACCATGATGAAAACCAGCCAACCGTGTCTAAAAAGAGCATCTCCTTTTCTCCTCCCCCCCCCCACAAATCCCCTTCTCCTCCTCCTCCTCCTCCCAAAAACCGGTACCCCTGGAAACCTGCTGAAGAGGAGAACTCTTTCAGTTTTATAATGTAGATGAGCCTCATTTTTTAAAAACCCCCCCCTTTAAAATCCAAGGCTGGGAAAAGGAAAGCAGCAGATTCACAAAGCTTTGGAGAGCTTTTGGACAAGAGGGGGATTTGCAATTTTAAACCAGGAAAGGCTCAAGACGATCACCGTAATTTTAGGAATGAGGAAAGGAGGGGTGGGGGGGAAAGGGTCCTTTCCTCCCAAATGAGCTGCTTTTGGGGGTGGGGGTGGGGGGTTGGCAAAGGGGGGGGGGTCCGGATGTTTCAGACCACCCTGCCCTGTGCAAATAAATGAGCTGGTCCATAAATGGTCCATAATTACAAGGCTGCCTTTTAAGGATTCCTCTAGAGAGTTTCTGAGTAATGGGGTCACGCAAGGTCAGCAGAGAGCACCGGAGAATAAATCTGAAAGCTCTGAGTCTCCCCCTCCCCTTTTAGAGTTCGGCATAAAAGGTTTATTTGTAGAAGGGCAGCTTGGGAATGGCACCTCCGCCGCCACTCCACCCCCTGACACGCAAGTCGGAGAGAATAAATAGCTGGAGATCAGCCATGCAGCTTGTTGGAAACCGTGTCGTCTGAGGATGAGGAGGAAGGACATGGTACAGGGAATCCTCATCTTAGAGCCCAAACTTTCTTTTACTAAGTGAGACATTTGAGACAGTGATGAAATGTAAAATGTGTTACTACCGGTTCTGTGGGCATGGCTTGGTGGGGGGGGGGGTGTAATATGACTGAGTGGGCGTGGCCAACTTTTTTTTTTTTACTTTTACAACCATTTTTTCTACAACCTCTTCGGCTGAAGAGGTTGTTAAAAAAATGCTTTTAAAGCCTCTGACGATCCCAGCTGACTTGCCTGATTGGCAGAAGCTTCTTTTTTTTTTTTTAAGCCTCTGACAATCCCAGCTGACTTGCCTGATCGGCAGAGGCTTTTTTTCCTTTTAAAAACATTTTTTCTATAACCTCTTTGGCCAAAGAGGTTGTAGAAAAAATGCTTTTAAAAGCCTCTGATGATCCCAGCTGAGCCGCGCGATCATCAGAGGCTTTTTTTTTTTTTTACTTTTAAAAGCATTTTTTCGGCCAAAGAGGTTGTAGAAAAAATGCTTTTAAAATTTTTTTAAAAAAGCCTCTGATGATTGCGCGGCTCAGCTGGGCAATGGGGGGGGGGCAGGGATATTTGCTACCGGTTCTCCAAACCACCCGCCACCCTTGCTAGCGGATCGTATGATCCGGTCTGAACCGGGAGCATTTCACCCCTGATTTGAGAAATGAAACTTTGCCCCGTTTTAGGAGTTTTTCGTAGGGCGGGTTGTTAAGTCAGCAACGCCATTGTGAATGCCTCTCCCATTCATTTGGCTTCTTAGAAGGTCGCAGGAGGGCATCGCCTGAACACTGCAACTGTCATCAATACGAGTTGGTGGCCAAGCGTGTGGCTTTTGGTCACGTGACCCTGGGGAGGCTACAACGGGTTGTACGAAGTGTGAACGACGGTCTTAAGTCACTATTTCCCCAGTGCTGTTGTAATTTTGAACAGTCACTAAACGAACTGTTGAAAGTCAAGGCCTATCTATACATGAAGAATAGGTCTCCCAGCTCAGGAAGAGGCTAGAGAAAGCCTTAGAAAGACCACATCTAGAATCCTGCATCCAGTTTTGGTCACCTCAGTATAAAAAAGATGTTGAGACTCTAGAAAGAGTGCAGAGAAGAGCAACCAAGATGATTAAGGGACTGGAAGCTAAAACATAGAAAGAACGGTTGCAGGAAGTGGGCATGGCTAGTCTAGTGAAGAGAAGGACCAGGGGAGACATGATAGCAGTCTTCCAATATTTGAGGGGCTGCCACAAAGAAGAGGGGGTCAAATTGTTTTCCAAAGCACCCGAAGGCCAGATAAGGAATAATGGGTGGAAACTGATCAAGGAGAGATTCAACCTACAAATAAGGAGAAATTTTCCGACAGTGAGAACAATCAACCCATGGAACAGAAGTTGCCTTCAGAAGTTGTGGGAGCTTCATCACTGGAAGCTTTCAAGAAGAGACCGGACTGCCATCTGTCAGAAATGATGTAGTCGAGAAGTTGAAGCTGAGTTGTAATTTTTAATGTTAGGATTGATAGTTCATTCAGGGAATATTTCTTTGTATTTATTTTATTTAAGTGCAAAAACGATATAGGGTTTCCTGCTTGAGCAGGGGATTGGATTAGAAGACCTCCAATGTCCCTTCAGGCTCTGTTATTCTGTAAATCAGCTTTGTTTTGTCATAATAGAATAGAATGAGCTGGAAGGGGCCTTGGAGGTCTTCTAGTCCAGCCCCCTGCTCAAACAGGAGAACCTATACCATTTCAGATAAGTGACTTTCTATACTCTTCTTAAAAACATCCAGTGTTGGAGCGCTCACAACTTCTGAAGGCAACTTCTGTTCCACCGGTTAATTGTCCTCGCTGTTAGGAAGTTTCTCCTTAATTCCAGGTTGCTTCTCTCTTTGATTAGTTCCCATCCATTGTTTCTTGTCCTGCCCTCTGGTGCTTTGGAGAATAATATGACCCCCTCTTCTTTGTGGTAGCCCCTCAAATCAGGGTGGATAAAAATCAATGATTTTTTTAAAAAAATAAAAAAAAATCAGATTTTTTTGATTTAAATCGGATTTTTTTGATTTTTATCGAATTTATTTTAATAAAAAACTTTTGGGGTAAAAATCTATCGTAAGATAGTTTTCTATTTAAGATACATAAATAATTTAGTTTATTCAGCATGAAATGGAGCTTAGTTATGTAGCAGGAGGCTGTATATTCTGCAACACTGGGACTATCGGTGAATCAACAGCGGGTCAGAGGAGTAGCAGAGATGACAGTTGCTCTTTAAAAATTATGATTTAAATCGAGTTGATTTCAATCAAGCCTTTTTACTAGGGATTTAAATCATGATTTAAATTGTGATTGAAATCAACTCGATTTAAATCAAATCCACCCTGCCTCAAATACTGGAATACTGCTATTATGTCCCCCCTCAACTCTTCTTTTCTTTAGACTAGCCAAGCCCAAATCCTGCAGCTGTTCTTCACAAGTTTTTGTCTCCAGTCCCTTGATCATCCTGGTTGCTCTTCTCTGCACTCTTTCTAGAGTCTCAACATCTTTTTTATAGTGTGGTGACCAAAACTGGATGCACGGCCCCTGGGCCCCGAGTTTGACACCCCTGGTATAGGATTTCCTGCATGAATAGTGGGTTGGAATAGATGACCTCCAAGGTCCCTCCCAACTCCGTTATTCTGTTAATTTTACAGCAGCATTGGGACAGTCATAAGCGATTACGAAGCTCAGCCGGCCAAACTTCCCACCTCGACAGCGCTCCGGCACCTTCTCTCCCTCTTACATTTGTGGGCTGACAGACGGCTTGTGATTTTTGTCTTTCTCTCCTTTTCCCTTGATATCTGAGGAGGCGAAGCACATCTCCGTTATTGTGGCTTGAACAATACCCCTCGGCAACGAGGCGCCAAGTGAGGCTGTCTAAAAAGGCCCAGGCTGTTGAGGCGGGAACAAGATGGCCTGAGAACGGGCCTGCCTTTTGCATTGAGCGAATGGGAGATGGTCAGCTGGAAGGGAAGGAGGACCTCTGCATTCAAGGCAGGGACCTGCCATATTAAGGAGTGAAGAAGAAGCCATTGAGGAATTTGCAGAGCAACCCTAGAGTAGCAAGAGTGTGCATATGAAAGTGACTGAGAGCAGTTGCAAATAATCACAGCCAACACAGAGATACACTGAGTTGTGTTTACTTTAGGAAATAGTAATAAGGCACAGTCCAATAAACAGTCCAGGTCATATACAGATAAAGCAGTAGATAGTTAAACAATAGTCCAGGGATATTCCAAGAACAAAGTCTTCTTACCAGTCGTTGTAGTCATACACAATAAACAGTTGCAAACAGTAACAAACACAGCAAAATAGCAGTAATGATCAGCAAAGAGCAGCAGAGAGAAATAAACCATGTTTCAAGCTCCCTCTTAAGGACATTGGCTACAGAGCTAACCAATCAGGACACATTATGATGCAATACAGCAATACAGTCTTAAAGCTATATTGAGGTTTTATATATTGCCAACCCAACAAGTTAGGTAACTATCATTTCCTAACAGAAGCTGCCTCCCCTAATGAAACAGAGAAGGGAAACCAAGGAACTTGGTTTCTTCATTAGGATGAATAGATTAGTAATACATTAAAGATTAGTCATTTTTCATCCTTCCACGTTGCTGTGGGGAAGACTAAAAAAACAGCTGTATTTTGTTTTCCATTCCCAATAAAGAACCCACCACTTCCCCAGTTCATGGAGAGCTAGTTAGAAGTCTCCATGGACTTTAGAGCAGACTTGCAGCAGATTGTTTAGTGACCGTACGAAGTTATAGTAGATTATGACCATTTTTCACTCTTACGACCGTTGCAACATCCCCATGGTCACATGATCAAAATTCAAAATGCTTGGCAGCTGACTCATAGTTATGACCATTGCAGTGTCTTCAAGTCATGTGATGTTCTCCACCAGCTACGGATCCCAAAGAACACAGCACATGCAAAGTTTGTACAAAACTTAAATTTACTAAAATAACTCAGGCTTTTTCAAACAAAGGCTGTTAATAAACTTCCTTAACAGCCTACAAGAAAACAAATATAAAGTAATCACAATCTTACTAAGGTTGGCAGAAAGCCCAGAAGCAATTTGCAGAGAATCCAGACGCGAAGCAGAATGAACTAAAGTTGTTCCCTACAAAATTGCTTCAGTCGTCATCCTTCCTTAAATAGGCTAGGGGAGTGGCCAATTAGCCCGAAGCCTTACTCTTGAGGAAACCTCCTCCTGAGGAGCCACTCCTGCCTTTTGGCAGCTCCCTGCCTCTGGCACCACATCTTCTCCAGCCTCCTCACTGTCTGAATCGGGTGCCAGCTGCACAGGTTGCTGGCGCAGCACCACACCAGCCTCCTCGCTGTCAGAATCAGCTACAATCCGCACAGGCCGCTGACGGGCTACAACATGTGATCCCCTTTGGCGACCTTCTGACAAGCAAAGTCAATGGAGAAGCCAGTCTTACTAACTTGCAATTGCTGTGATTGACTTAACAACAAGGCTGTAAAATGGGGCAAAGCTCAGTTAACCACTGTTATCGCTTAGCAACAGAAATTTTGGGCTCAGTTACGGTCATAGGTCAAGGACCACCTGAGTGTTGATTCCATATAAGAAAGAGTTCAATGGCCAGAATTCTTATAACCCTCTTCCCTTTTCATATCCACAAATCTTGCTAAAGAAAACTCTGCAAGAATCAGTCTTGGAGAAGAGTTGTGTTTGGTTTAGAGCAGGGGGTGTCAAACCCAAGGCCCCGGGACTGGATCCAGCCCACGGGGGGCTTAGATCTGATCCACAGGGCCACCTTGGAAACAGCGAAGGACCGGCTCGCAGTGTCTCTGCCAATGGAAACGGAGCTCGGGAGGGCTGCATGCAGCTCTCTTGAGCTCCATTTTCACTGTCAGAGGGTTGCAGGAGGCTGTCGCAGCCGAAACGGAGCTTGGGAGCCCATTTTCACTGACAGAGCACCCAGGCCAGCGGTGAAATCCAGATCTATCCCGCTCGCGTGAACCGGTAGAACCAGCGGTGGGAGGCTCCACCCACCCACTGGGACATCATTGTGTCCTGTTTTTGACCCTCTGTGCATACGCAGAAGGCTCTGGGCATGTGCAGAAGAGGCGCGCGCGCTCACACTCCCGAACTGGTAGCGAAGGTAAGTGCATTTCATCCTTGGCTCGGGCCACCACAGTTGCCCCCCGACGTTGAGCTGACCACACCCACCCCAGCCTCCCATGGTCAAACACAATCCTGATGCGGCCCTCAATGAAATTGAGTTTGATCCTCCTGGGTCAGAGCGATGCTGCAAAGCCTGATAGGAAATATTTTCTCTCTGAAACCACGAAAAAAATTCATCGCTAAGCAAGGCCAGGGAGCAAGACCCAGGAATTTTCTATCTCATTTCAGAACCTCTGCAATGGATAAGTTTTGACTCTTGACCTCTGTCTGCTCCCTCCGGGCTGGAGAGAAAGAAGAGGCCGTCAGGGTAAAAAAGGAAAGTCAGAAAAGGAGGGAAGGAGAGAGGGAGAGAGGGAGGGAGGAAGAGAAGGGGAGAAAGAGAGGGATGGTATTTCTACCAAGTTGAGGCTCTGCTCCCCTATATAACTGCTTTAGCCCAGGGCTTCATGTAACTCATAGCAGATGTCCAGTAAAGGAATGCAGCCCTCAATCAGAAAGGTAGTTTATCCCATCCTGAACTAATCAGCACTGAGTTAATTAATCATGACTTCACTTGATATGAGCCCATTTCCTGGATCGGATAGATAGAAAACTCCCAATTCTATTCCAGGTACGCCAACGTGGCAGGGATGAAATCCAGCAGGTTCTGACAGGTTCTGGAGAACCGGTAGTGGAAATTTTGAGTAGTTTGCTGAACCGGCAAATACCACCTCTGGCTAGCCCCAGAGTGGGGAGGGAATGGAGATTTTGCAGTATCCTTCCCCTGGAGTGGGGAGGGAATGAGGATTTTGCAATATCTTTCCCCTGGAGTGGGGTGGGAATGGAGATTTTGCAGTATCCTTCCCCTGGAGCGGGGTGGGAATGGAGATTTTGCAGTATCCTTCCCCTGCCACACCCACCAAGCCAAATCCACCCACCCACACCACGCCCACCAAGCCACGCGTTTTGTGGCTGCTCAAGAAATAGGCATGGGAAGGGTTTTGTGGCTCCCGGTGTTTTCTTTTCTGTGGGAAACAGGGTCCAAATGGCTCTTTGAATGTTTAAGGTTGCAGACCTGTGGTATAGGGTCTCCTGTTTGAGCAAGGGGTTGGACTAGATGACTTTCAAGGTCCCTTCCGGCTCTATTCTGATTGAAATTGATTGGACTTGTGGAGTTTCCTGAGCAGGGGGTTGAAATGGAAGTCCACCAAGATCCCTTCCATCTCTTTGTTATTCTGAAGAAGAAGAAAGGATAGGCGGCAAGTAAATTTATTCCTAACCTTCAGTTGCATCGGGTTGCAATTCCATCTTCCGAAATTAGGTGTGTGTCTGTTTGCGCCTGTGTGTGTGTGTGTGTGGGGGGAAATGTTGTACTACTAACTAGAGCATACAAAACCTTTGCTAGACCAATTCTTGAATACAGCTCATCTGTCTGGAACCCGCACTGCATATCGGACATTAATACAATTGAGAGAATCCAGAGATATTTTATAAGTTCTCCATTCCTCTAACTGCAATAAAATCCCTTATGCCACCAGACTCCAAATTCTGGGCTTAGACAATTTAGAACTATGTCGACTTCAGTCTGACCTAAGCATAGTACATAAAATTATCTGCCACAATGTCCTTCCTGTCAATGACTACTTCAGCTTCAACCACAACAATACACGAGCAAATAATAGATACAAACTTAAGCAAAACCGCTCCAAACTCAATTGCAGAAAATACAACTTCAGCAACAGAGTGGTCAATGTCTGGAATGCACTACCTGACTCTGTAGTTTCTTCCCCAAACCCCCAAAACTTTAACCTTAAACTGTCTACTGTTGACCTCACCCCATTCCTAAGAAGTCTGTAAGGGGTGTGCATAAGTGCACCAGCCTGCCTACCGTCCCTGTCCTAATATTCCTTTTTTACTTACTCTTTTCATGCATTCAAACTATCTTTATACTTTTACCTGTTATCTTATATATGCTTGACAAATAAACTTATGATGATGATTATGGGGAACAGACTCGTTGTGGTAGGAGAGAGTTGTGGACTTGGAAAACATGCACTCGGAGACCAGCTAGGCAAACCAGTAGCCGGAGTGGAATTCTATGAAACAAACACAATCGCCGTCCCAAAGAGAAGGAAGGGCCTCTCTCTGTGCTTCTCAGGGTGCACCACACACATGACTGTTTTCACTTAGCCCTCTCTGGCTGGCCTGTCTCTCCACATCAGGGCTCAGCTTTCATCATGCAACTGTCCCGTCCCTCCCCCTCCCGCCCTCCCCTCTCTTTAGAGGCCCTCGAAGCTAAAGGCTGATGGGCTGTGTGACGGGAGCAGTGACCTCTGCATAAGTAGTCGAGCAGATGGCCACTCCTCCTTCCCCCAGGGCCCCTGGGGGCACCAGCCCCTGACCTCTGCCTTGGCAGAAAGCAACTCGGATAGGCACAGGAACCGCTCCGTTTCATGAAAGGCCCCGGCCAGCCAGCGCTGGCTCCTTTCATGCTGAGGGGGTGGGAATTTGTCACAGGGAATCTTCGGGGTGGGGGGGGGGGTGGGGGGGCACCAGGAACTTGGAAAAACCTTCTGGCACTTAGGAATTCAGTAGGTCCAGGCCAGGTCCATGGGCATGGCAGTATTCCAGATGTTGGCTTACTTGTTTTTGAAAAAGCTGTCAGCCGTTTTCCCTAAATTTCCATAAATCAAGTACAGACTAGGAATAGCAAAATAACAAGAGTTGGAAGGGACCTTGGAGGTCTTCTAGTCCAACCCCCTATTTAGACACCACTTCAGACAAATGGTTATCCAACATCGTCTTAAAAACTTCCAGTGTTGGAGCATTCACAACTTCTGGAGGCAAGTGGTTCCACTGATTAATTGTTCTAACTGCCAAGAAATTCTAGGTTGCTTCTCTTCTTAGTTTCCCTCCATTGCTTCTTGTTCTACCTTCAGGTGCTTTGGAGAATAGGTTGACCCCCTCTTCTTTGTGACATCCCCTCAAATATTGGGACACTGCTATCTTGTCTCCCCTGGTCCTTCTTTTCATTAGACTTAAGGTAAAGGTAAAGGTTCCCCTCGCACATATGTGCTAGTCGTTCCCGACTCTAGGGGGCAGTGCTCATCTCCGTTTCAAAGCCAAAGAACCAGCGCTGTCCAAAGTCGTCTCCGTGGTCATGTGGCCGGCATGACTCAACGCCAAAGGCGCACGGAACGCTGTTCCCTTCCCATCAAAGGTGGTCCCTGTTTTTCTACTTGCATTTTTTACGTGCTTTGGACCTGCTAGGTTGGCAGAAGCTGGGACAAGTCACGGGAGCTCACCCCGTTATTAGACTACATTAGACCCATTCATTAGACTAGACATACCCAATTCCTGCCACTCTTCTTAGCAGCCATTCCTAATACGCAATTCTCACAACCGTTCTAACTGTTTCTAAGACCACTTTTGCAGATCCCATTTTACTTGGCTACTCATGTAAACCTATTTTCTGGGTTCACCATCTACATTGAGCTAACTCAATGGGGTTCCTATGATTTGCAAACTCTAAACAGCTCTGCATTTGTTATGGGTTGTGACATCTGCAAGCCAGGGTTTTTATTTGTTTGTTTGTTTTGCTAAGCCTCCTGTCTAAAGAGTAATCAGAAAGGGGCAGATAGAATCCACATTTGCTCATTGTATGATGGGGTTGGTGGGGGCTCAATTAAAATTTGAGATAATTGGAGTCATCAGGACTCTTAGGTGTATGCCCAAAGGCAAAAATTTTTTTTGGAATTTAATAAAGAGTTGGCTTGAAGAAATTTTATTAATAAATATAGAAGTCAAGCCAGAATTTTTCCTTTTGGGAATGACAGAGGGTAAATATAAGAAAGATATAAATTATCTATTACTGCATATACTCACAGCGGCATGGATAGCCTTTGCTCAAAAGTGGAAAGAGAAAGACACCCCAACTGAAGAGGAAATATTATTAAAAATACTTAACTGTGCAGAAATGGACAGATTTACCTTAGAGCTCAAGGATAAATGTGAAACACAGTACTATATAATCTGGAAATTTTTTTATGAATGGCTAGATAAAAGGAGGATAGCCGAGACAAGGGTGTAGTGTTGGATGAGAAATATATACGTTATGATGGATAAATATGTACGTAAATTGCATAAATAGGTACAGGTATAGATTAATAGACAAGTATGTATAATTGTGTAGAAATATGATATTGTTAGTATGATGTTATGTATAAATAACGTATAAGGTTTAATATAATATAAGAATTATATTATAATTATAATTATATATTATAATTATATTATAATATTAACTTTAACATAATTTGTATTAGTTTGAAGTGTTGGAAGATATTTAGGACCAGTGATGTCATATCTATGTCTGATGTTTTTTAATTTTGAATGATTAATAAAAAAACTTTTTAAATTTTTTTTAAAAAGGACTCTAAGGTGTATATGGTTTTTTAGAAGGAAGTGTATGCATATCTGTGTTATTAGCACAGGTTGTAAAAAAGCTTGTGCTTTGAAATACGCTGTTAGGAAGATCTTGCCTCAACCGATTGTGTATTTTATAGGAATAGCCATCTGGTTCCTATTAAGGTGTAAAATGTACTCAGCTTGTACTTCCTGAACCTAAAAGTGAGTGGAATGCAATTGTCCTTTGCAATGTGTAGTTCACAACTCTGGGAGGAAAAAAAAAATGCATACAGAAGTATGTTGGTGGAGGCTTGGGCCCCAAATCTGTCTATTTTAGAAATGCATGCTAAAATGTATGCAAATGGTATTGCAGACAGTTTCAACGAACTGGCAAAGATGTGGCAGGGGATCAGTCAGATTTAAGGCAGGAAAAAAATAACTGAAACTGAACTTGAAATAATTCAGTTTCATAGTTGTGACTGCTAAAATAAATTTAACAGAACATGGATCGGAGAACATATGGGGGAATAGAATATGCAATTGATAGAGATCTATGGAAGAGTGTAAAAAATGATGTTGAGTATAGAACATCTTTGTTTTCAATGTTTTTGTTGAATATACGAAAAAGATGTTGAGATTTTGGGAAAAGTGCAGAGAAGAGCAACTAAGATGATTGAAGGCTTGAAGACTAAAATATAGGAAGAATGGTTGCAGGAATTGGGTATGGCCAGTCTAGAGAAAAGAAGGACTGGGGTCCTTCCAGTATTTGAGGGGCTGCCACAAAGACGAGGGGGTCAACTTATTTTCCAAAGCACCTGTCCAAGGCAGGACAAGAAGCAATGAATGGAAACTTATCAAGGAGAGGAGCAACCTAGAACCAAGGAGGAGTTTCCTGATAGTGAGAACAATTAACCAGTGAAACAGCTTCCCTCCAGAAGTTGTGGGTGCTTCATCACTGGAGTTTTTTAAGAAGAGACTGGACAGTCTCAAATTGTAAAGGGTCTTCTGCTTGAGCAGGGGATTGGACTAGAAGACCTCCAAGGTCCCTTCCAACTCTGTTGTTCTGTGTTTTTTTTTAATTTGATTTATATGCCGCCCTTCTCCGGAGACTCAGGGCGGCTTACAATGCGTTAAGCAATAGCCTTCATACTTTTGTATATTTATACAAAGTCAGCTTATTGCCCCCACAATCTGGGTCCTCAATTTACCTACCTTTGAAAGGATGGAAGGCTGAGTCAACCTTGAGCCTGGTGGGATTTGAACTTGCAGTAATTGCAAGCAGCAGATGTTAATAACAGTGCATTAGTCCACTGTGCCACCAAGGCTCTTTTGTTACCTTTACAGCTATCCTGGAGCTTCCTTTGGCCTATCTCAGCTTTTCCTTGCAAGATGGCTGGAAGAGAGATTCCCCCGACATAAATATATCCTTTGATGCCCTTAATTATGCAACGCCCTGTTTCCCTCTGCATTTGAAAAAAGGGAGAATTTATAAACGAAGTGGCCCATCAGTTGGTTAATAAGGCCTCCTTATCAAGTCTGTTTATTGGTGTTAGTTATGCCCTATAAAACTCGTGGTGAGCCTCGTGGGAGAAATCATTTAAATTGGAGATCAGAGGGGGGGTGAAGAGCCATGCAGCGTACACATACCCCCGTTTTGTGACACTGCAGGACCTGTGTGTCAGCCAGCGCTTTAAAGAAAATTAAAGAAGAAACGAAGGCTGCAAATCAGATTTGTCTTATGGTAGTTTAACCATTCTGAATTCGGCTTTTCTGGTACTTCTTAGTCATCTCCACTGACCAGTAGACAGTAGTAGACTAAAGTCAAAAGTAGACAAAAAAAGGACAAAATGTGCTCATGATAAGCATAGTGGTGTCTGCATATCATTAATTAATCTTTCTGCAATTCTTGAATAGAATAGAATGGAATGGAATGGAATGGAATGGAATAATGGAATGAAGAATAGAATAGAATAGAATAGAATAGAATAGAATAGAATAGAATAGAATAGAATAGAATAGAATAGAATAGAATAGAATAGAATAGAATAGAATAGAATAGAATTCTTCATTGGCCAAGTGTGATTGGACACACAAGGAATTTGTCTTTGGTGCATACGCTCACAGTACATAAGGAGAATAAAATA
Organism: Pantherophis guttatus; assembly: GCF_059756535.1. NCBI lineage: Eukaryota > Metazoa > Chordata > Lepidosauria > Squamata > Colubridae > Pantherophis > Pantherophis guttatus. Next base: position 9,112,478 of record NC_142075.1, read on the forward strand.
CATTCTTCAAGAATAAAAAGATACAACACTTAGTGATAGTCAAGGTTACTAATACGCTATCAAATCGTACTAGGAAACAAGTAAAAACAATATAATTGAAAGATACAAGCAAGATGATTATAGTCATAAGTGGAAAGAGATAGAAACTAGTAAGAAAGAGAAGAATAATAGTAATATGGTTTTAGTAAATTATTTGACAATGTTGTGGGAATTAGTTGTTAAGCAGAGTGATGGCATTCGGGAAAAAACTGTCCTTGTGTCTAGTTTATATATATATATAAAAAACTGTCCTTGTGTCTATATATATATATATAATTAAATTATATATATTCAATATATTGAATATATATATATTTAATTATATATAGTGAATTGTGATTTCACTGAACTAGGGCTGCATAATATCTTGGTTTACATAGGTAGAACCTGGCTAAAGAGACATACACATAAAACCTACGAAAAAGAAAGAAAAACATATATATATATATATGTAGGTCTTTGGTTATTCGGGTTTTCTCCCGCATAAAATTGGAAGTGAATTGGCGACGTTTCGACGAAGTCACATTCGTCATCTTCAGGCTGGTGTTTTCGGCTTCGTGCTTCTAGGAGCAATGTGAGATCGCAGCTGCATGAAGCACGAAGCCGAAAACACCAGCCTGAAGATGACGAATGAGACTTCATCAAAACGTCGCCAAGACACTTCCAATGTCCTCAGGCTGTGGCTTTCATGACAAACTATTTTGTATCAAATTTATTTCTTTATCAGCATATATAAATATAATTTATATTTAATAATAAATAATAAAAATTTTAATAGTTTATTAAAAATAAACATTGTATTAGTTTTAATACGGGAAAGATAAGATTCGCCTTTGGCTGAGAATGCAAGAACCAGCCCAGGTGGAAGAGTTATTCCCTGCACGCGGTCGCCTGTTGAGAGCTTAAAGATGGAGCTAAGCAGCAGCAGTTCCTTAAGGTGAAAAGGGGCTGCCATTTTTAGCAGGCAGGAGGAGGGGAAAAGGGAGGACAAGATGTCATTTTGTCATTAGCTCAGCTTCAAAAGAGGACAGGCACTAGGATGAAGGGGAGGGGCAGGATGGAGGGCTGGGAAGCAATCGGAGCCCATCCCCAATGGTAGAGACTCTCTGATTTCTTTCACCTGGTACACAGCTGCTGGGGGTGGGGTGGGGGGGAGGCTGAGAGGAAGCTACCATGAAAAGAGCCTTGGTGGTACAGTGGTCTAAGGCACCCTGTTATTAAGCTGGTTATTAAGACCAGATGCCTGCAATTTCTGCAGGTTCGAATCTCGCCAAGGCTCAAGGGTGACTCAGCCTTCCATCCTTTCTAAGGTAGGTAAATTGAGGACCCAGTTTGTGGGGGCAATAAGGTGACTTTGTATAAATATACAAAAAAGGATGAAGGCTATTGCTTAGCACATTGTAAGCCGCCCTGAGTCTCCGGAGAAGGGCGGCATATAAATCAAATTAAAAAAAAAAAGAGGGCACAAAAAGGGAAAACAATGCATTTTTTCTCTACAAGCCCCCTTTGGGTGAGGGAATCCAGACATCCATTCCTGGTGTTGTCACTGGTGTGATTAAAAAGCAATCATTGTCCCTAGTCTTCTCATGCAGCAGCACCTGAGACTTCCAACAGAAAAATGTGGGTTTTAATTGCTGTATAAAAGATGAACCTATTGGGGAGGGAAATACTGTGCATATCCTTTCAAAAGACGTGATTTCTGATAACTGGATTCTGGTGAGCATCAGGTGGAAGGTCCAGGTACAGTAGTACCTCGGTACTCAACATGAATTGGTTCGGGGAGGCACAATGAGTCTCAAAAACGATGAGCATCAAACACATTTGTCCCATAAAGAATAATGTAGTGAGTCACAAGGCAGCTGACACTTGACGAGTTCTAGGTTGTGCGTTGAATACCGAGCAAACATACTGGGACAAGATTTTCGCATCAAAGTGCATTGAGTATCAAATTCGATGAGTTTCAAAGGACCTCATTAAAAGGCTGATATGAATGTGTGTGGTCGCCGAGGGTGGTGGTGGGTACCAATGTAGCAGTATATACTTCTTGTGACAAATTCCTTGCGTGTCCAATCACACTTGGCTCTATTCTGTTCTACTCTACTCTACTCTACTCTACTCTACTCTACTCTACTCTACTCTAGTCTACTCTACTCTACTCTACTCTACTTCCATTCCTATCCTATCCTATCCTATCCTATCCTATCCTATCCTATCCTATCCTATCCTATCCTATTGTATTATTCCATTCCTCTCCTCTCCTCTCCTCTTCTCTCCTCTCCGCTATCCTATTCTATCCTATCCCCTATCCTATCCTATCCTATCCTATCCTATTGTATTATTCCATTCCATTCCATTCCATTCATCTCCTCTCCTCTCCTCTCCTCTCCTCTCCTCTCCGCTCCGCTCCGCTCCGCTATCCTATCCTATCCTATCCTATCCTATCCTATCCTATCCTATCCTATCCTATCTTATCCTATTATTCCATTCCATTCCAATCCTATCCTATCCTATCCCCTATCCTATCCTATCCTATCCTATCCTATCCTATCCTATCCTACTATTCCATTCCATTCCATTCCATTCCATTCCATTCCATACCATACCATACCATACCATACCATACCATATACCATATCATTCTACTCTACTCTACTCTACTCTACTCTACTCTACTCTACTCTACTCTACTCTACTCTACTCTACTCTATTTTACTCTACTCTACTCTACTCCTACTCCTACTCCTACTCGTTATTCTCTTCTCTTCTCTTCTCTATTTGGATTTATGGTCAAAGCTGAAAGATAGGTAAGTTTCAGGTGCATGTGCAAAAAAGAAGGTAAGTTGGAATGGGGTGAAAAAAAAACAACAGGTAAAGATTTATATCCGACTCCATGGGGCAGTGCTCATCTCCATTTGCTAGATATGGTTGTTAAGCGAATCTGGCTGCTCCATTTACTTTGCTTGTCAGAAGTTTGCAAAAGGGGATCACATGACCCCAGGACACTGCAACTCTCATAAATATAAGCCAATTGCCAAGTGTCTGAATTTTGATCACGTGACCCTGGGAATGCTGTAAAGGTCATAAGTGCGAAAAACGGCCACAAGTCATTTTTCTCAGTACCACTGTAACTTTAAATGGTCACTAAGCGAACTGTTGTAAGTCAAAGACTACCTTTCAAAGGGAGGTGGGTTGCATGTGGATTTCTCCCCATTTTTTGCAATTTCTCAAGCACTCCCAAGCAGTGGTGAAATGTAAAATTTGTTACTACTACCGGTTCTGTGGGCGTGGCTTGGTGGAGGGGTGTAATATGACTGAGTGGGCATGGCCAACATTTTTACTTTTAAAACCATTTTTTCTACACCCTCTTCAGCTGAAGAGGTTGTTAAAAAATGCTTTTAAAGCCTCTGACGATCCCAGCTGACTTGCCTGATCGGCAGAGGCTTTTTTTCCCCTTTAAAAACATTTTTTCTATAACCTCTTCGGCCGAAGAGGTTGTAGAAAAAATGCTTTTAAAAGCCTCTGATGATCCCAGCTAAGCCGCGCGATCATCAGAGGCTTTTTTTTTTTACTTTTAAGAGCATTTTTTCGGCCAAAGAGGTTGTAGAAAAAATGCTTTTAAAAATTAAAAAAAAAAGCCCCTGATGATTGCGCAGCTCAGCTGCGCAATGGGGGGGGCAGGGATTTTTGCTACCAATTCTCCGAATCACCCGCCTCCATCGCTACCGGATCGGGTGATCCGGTCCAAACCGGGAGAATTTCACCCTTGCTCCCAAGATGCCAGAATATACTGGATCTGTTTTTGACCCTACAATTTTCCCTGCTTTTTACTCTTTACCAAAATAGGGAGCGTTAAAGTGAATTAAATCTTCTTTGGGAGAATGGATATTGTCATTTTTTTTACCCTTTTTAGGGGCCCCCATGCTCACAAAAATCCTCATTAGTGGCATCTTCACAGCCCATAAAGAATGGGGAAGGGAGGAAAGGGTGTTTTCACACATTGTGTGGCCATTAGCATGAAAAAGATGGTGGTTTGTGATAAAAGGAATTTAATGGGGAGAGAGAGCACCGTGATAGGATAGAGGGGGGAAAACTGGTACGGGAGATTTTAGGAAGTTGGGCAGCCTGGCTTTCTCCAGATATAGTGGCACTACAATTCCCCGTGTTCCCAGCTAAGAATGATAGGAATGGTGGTCCGAACACATCTGGAGCACAGCTGGTAGGGCTAATCCCTCACCAACAGCTTTTCCTTTTGGGTGAAGAGCCTCGCATGCATCTGGCTTTTCAAAGCAGCCACCGCTTTTCTTTACGAAACTAAAATGCGTTTGAAAAAGCTGTTGGGGTGGGAGAACCATACATCCTTGGCAGCATGAGTTTAACAATCCCTCTGAGTATTGCTTCAAATACATATAATAAATCCGGGCTAATTCACAAGGACTTTACAAGCCTCTTAGAGATTTTTATAGGACAAAGGAATCTCGCCCATTGAATTCTTCCTCCACACTGAGCGTATGAAACAGGAGGCTTTCGAAGGAGCTGGCTTGGGCAGAGCAAAGTTCCTCCTTCCCAGGGCTGAGAGAAAGTGACTGGCTCGAGATCGCCCAGCTGACTTCGTAGCTAAGGCGTGTTGGAAGAAATGTCCATCTGGGTTCAGTTCCAAGTTGAGAGAAAGACACTGGAAACATGGGGGCTGCTTGGAAAGATGGTTTTTAATGGTGGACAGGATCACATGCCTTGAAGATCTTGGGGGAAGAAAAAAATGGGGGCAGAGATGCTGAGAGTGCCTGGGTTTTATGCCCTCTCTGGGCATTTGAATTTGAGCTTGTATTCTGATTGGTTGTCAGACTCCCATGGGGCCATGCAGGGGTAACTTTGTAGGTTGTCTGTGTCCCAAGCTTGGTTGACTCTTGCTGGGTGATGATGTAATGAAAGGGCTTTGGGATTCCTATTATGGCTCTGCCTGAAGGAGGTAGATCTTTGTTATGCTGAATAGACTGGCACAGGCCTTTTTTTTTTTTTAATTTGATTTATATGCCGCCCTTCTCCGGAGACTCAGGGCGGCTTACAATGCGCTAAGCAATAGCCTTCATTCTTTTGTATATTTATACAAAGTCAGCTTATTGCCCCCACAAACTGGGTCCTCAATTTACCTACCTTAGAAAGGATGGAAGGCTGAGTCAACCTTGAGCCTGGCGAGATTCGAACCTGCAGTAATTGCAGGCAGCTGGTCTTAATAACCAGCTTAATAACAGGGTGCCTTAGACCACTGTACTACCAAGGCTCTTTTGGCCAATTGACAAAGGTGGGGGGTGGGGCTGAGTTTCTGCCTCCCTTTTAGGGGAAATATTCTGCCCTTTTAATATCTCCTAAAATATTTCATTTTTCTAGGAGAGGGGTGGGTGCTAACTTCCTACAGGCTGGACTAGAACTCACGGTCCCCCAGTTTCTGGCTTGAAGCCTTAATCACAGAATAACAAGAGTTCAAATGGTTCCTTGGAGGTCTTCTAGATTCAACCTGGAAATAAGGAGGAATTTTCTGACAGCGAGAGCATTCAACCCATGGAACAAAAATTGCCTTCAGAAGTTGTGGGGGCTTCATCTCTGGAAACTTTCAAGAAGAGCCATCTGTCAGAAATGGTCTAGGGTCTCCTGCTTGGGGAGGTTGGACTAGATGACCTACAAGGTCCCTTCCAACTCTGTTAATTTGTTAACCTCCTGCTCAAGCAGGAGACCTTATAGCATTTCAGACAAATAGCTCCCCAGTCTCTTCTAAAGCACCCACAACTTCTGGAGGTGAGCCTTCCACTGATTAATTGTTCAGTCAGGAAATTTCTCCTTAGTTCTAAGGTGCTTCTCCCCTTGATTTCCATCCGTTGCTTCTTGTCCTGCCCTCAGGGGCTTTGGAGAATAGCTTGACTCCCTCTTCTTTGGGGCAGCCCTTCAAATATTGGAATACTGCTATCATGTCACCCCTAATCCAGTGGTGGTTTCAAAAAATTTTTACTACCGGTTCTGTGGGCGTGGCATGGCTTGGTGGGCGTGGCATGAGAAGGTTACTGCAAAATAACCTTGGTAGAGCCTTGGTAGTACAGTGGTCTAAAGCACCCTGTTATTAAGACCAGCTGCCTGCAATTACTGCAGGTTCGAATCTCGCCAGGCTCAAGGTTGACTCAGCCTTCCATCCTTTCTGAGGTAGGTAAAATGAGGACCCGGTTTGTGGGGGCAATAAGCTGACTTTGTATAAATATACAAAAAGAATGAAGGCTATTGCTTAGCGCATTGTAAGCCGCCCTGAGTCTCCGGAGAAGGGCGGCATATAAAATCAAATTAAAAAAAAAAATCCCCACTTCCTCCTGATCAGCTGGGACTTGGGAGGCAGAGAATAGATGGGGGCGGGGCCAGTCAGAGTTTTTACTACTGGTTCTCCGAACTACTCAAAATTTCCACTACCCGTTCTCCAGAACAGGTCAGAACCTGCTGAAACCCACCTCTGCCCTACTCCTTCTTTTCATTAAATTTGACATACCCAATTCCTGCAATGGCTCTTCATATGTTTTAGCCTCCAGTCCCCCAATCATCCTTGTTGCTATTGCTGGTTGGGGAATTCTGGGAGCTGAAGTCCACAAGTCTTTAAAGTTGCCAAGTTTGGAAGTGCCTGCACTGGACCAAAATGTCTCTCATGGTTTTAAATTAAATTAGGATGCTACATGTCAGGGAACTGCAGCTAACATAGCTTGGCAGTATGCTGTCTATCATCCATGGATTAGCCCTGGCTGAGATTTATTGGATTCTTGGAGTAGCTTGTTGTTCAAATCTCAGCTTCAGTTCTGTTTGCTGAAGATGTCAGCACGGAGATGTGAAGAAGGCTCCATTTAGTCTTCTTTTAGCCATCATCAGCAAAGCGTGAAATTGCCCTGGAACCGCTAAATCGTTTCCCCAAACAACAGAACCTCTGTGTTGGCAAAACAGTAATTTGTGGGCTAATTAGGGAGTTAATTGTTCTAGATGTGAGTGAAGTCAAGGATTGCTTTGGACACAAGTGTTTGAGTGATATTTCTGGAGTGGGCAGTTGGAAGATTCACCAAACCTCACCGTTGCTTTCCGTTCCCTGAATTTGACGGTGTCCAACGTCTGAACCAAAAGAAATTTGGTTGACAGATGTGCCTGGAAAAGAACATGTGTTTCTAAATGCTGCATGCAAAAAGCAGGGGGGGGGTTGGTTTTTTTTTTTTACTAAACAGAGCATATGCCAGGAAAAAAAGTTGTTTAAAGTCTTGCATTAAAATACATACTTAACTAAAGGCAGCGTTGAGAAAACGGGCATTAAAAATGTGTAATGAGGGATTTTATGCTGACAGCTGTATGCATTAGTGAATGTTGGATGCAGAATGAAAACTCCCAAATATTAAGTGTGGATTTTTAATCTTTTAAAACAATCTGTAAAAAAAGACCAACAGCCTGCTATATTTTCTGTTAAATTGCACTACATACCCTGTTTCCCCCAAAATAAGACATCCCCTGATAATAAGCCCAATCAGGCTTTTGAGCGCATGGCAATAAGGCCAAGCGCTTATTTCAGGGCTCAAAAAAATATAAGACAGGGTCTTATTTTGGGGGAAACACAGTATTATATTCACCCACTCTCTGAAAACCAAGTTCAAACATCTCTCTTATGCAGTACTTACAGATCTAGAAAGTGAAGTCACACGATATATCTTAATCTTTGCTTTGTTTTTACTTCTCTTCTTGAAGCAAAAAGTTATTATTTTCCAAGCACAATCTTGCAAACTTTTTTTAAAGCAAGTTTTACTGAGGATCAATAAACAGGATAAACAAACAAGCAAATGTATTGACGATAAATAAACAGGATTAATTTACAAGACATCTAGCAACTGGACTCGTCCATTTTGAAACAATTTATTCCCATGTCAGTTAGAGCATTGACTTTCTTCTTCTCTTTCTAACCTTTCTAACCTGCAAACTAGAGCATACAAAACTTTTGCTAGATCAATTCTCAAATACAGCTCACCTATCTGGAACCCGCACTGCATATCGGACATTAATACAATCAAACGAGTCCAGAGATATTTCACAAGAAGAGTCCTCCACTCCTCTGCTCGCAACAAAATACCTTATGCCACCAGACTCAAAATTTTGCGCTCAGTCAATTTAGAACTTCGCCGTCTTCGGTCTGACCTAAGCATAGTACATAAAATCATCTGCTACAATGTCCTACCAGCCAATGACTACGTCAGCTTCAACCAAAACGATACAAGAGCACACAATAGGTACAAACTCATGGTAAACCGATCCAAACTAGACTGCAGAAAATACGACTTCAGTAAAAGAGTGGTCAATGCCTGGAATGCACTACCTAACTCTGTGGTTTCTTCCCCAAATCTTTAACTTTAGAATACCACTGGCATTGACAAATTCGTCATCAGTCAATTGCAGAAGGCGGCTTTACTTGGAAAAGCTTCCATCCTGCGAGATGATATCTGTAACACCATTAAACATCCAAATCTGCCTATCCCAGGTCCTTGATCCCAGCTGCTTCGTTTACCCCATGGATCTGAATGTCTGAATGCAGAACATAGGTTCAACTTGGATGATGCTTTGAATGTCTGTGCTTTGTTTTCTCATTGACGAAGAGGGAGGAAATGTGTTTTACAATCCCAGCTCCCTTACAGCTAGAGAACTATGTTGATTTAGGACAGATTTACGCTCCCGACGTGTAAGGAATGACCCTCAGTGCCTCTGAAAGCCTGGGAGAGAGAAGGCTGCAGCTTTGTTGACCTTAGCCTGGCTTCTCTGAAGGATGTTGCCAGGGGCCAGCTGGAGGGTAGTTAGACGAGTGTCAAAAGGGCAATAGCTGTGGTCGCAAGCATGCTGGAGGTCAGGCAGATGGGATCACAACACCAGACACAAAACAGAAGCGTGAATTCCAGAGCGGCAAAAAAAGAGGAGTCATCTATGAGGCCATGGGTGGAGCAGATGCAGAAATTCTGGGAGTCTCGGCCACGTTTGATCAATTGGGTTGACCGCAAGAACTTACGGAGAAATTTCTTGAGTGAGAATAATAAACCAGTGGAACGCTTGCCTTCAGAAGTTGTAGGTACTCTGTTACTGGAGCTTTTAAGAAGAGATTGGACATCCATTTGTCCAAAACAGTACAGAGCAGGGCGGAGGTGGGTTTCAGCAGGATCTGACCAGTTCTGGAGAATCGGTAGCGGACATTTTGAGTAATTCGGAGAACCGGTAAATACCACCTCTGACTGACCCCGCCCCCATCTATTCTTGCAGTAATCTTCCCCTGGAGTGAGGAATGTAGGATATGAGAAAATTCAAAAATAAAATAGTATGTAGATATATTAGAAATGCATATAAGTGAAGATTCAATTTTGCTCAGGCAGAGAGTTGGACTGGATGACCTGCAAGGTCTCTTCCAGCTCTACTACTCTGTTAAATTTGTTAGACATTATTCTGCTTTAAGATAGTTGGAGAAAAGGCATGCTGAAAGCATACCAATATGTAACAATGTTATGTTAGAATAGATCTTCTTTTGTTTGAGGCCCGTTAGAAAGAGGCCCACTCTTGAATGCCAAGGCAACAGAGATAAGGAAGAGCCATGCTTGCAAAATATTTTATGGGTAGTTATAGGGAGGTGTTGATAAACATGTAATTAGAGGAAGAGATGATGTTCTCTCTAAAAGGCGCTTGGGATTAGCTGTGATCCGTCACTGGATGCGATGTAGGAGGAGCATGACGGGGGGGCGTCGGGATAGGGAACTATAAAATGTAATGCTTTTGAAACTTTAGATGTGGCTTCCTGGCTCAAACTCCTTGTTGAGATCTGCCGGGATGCCACCCTATTTTGCAAAATTGTTTTTATTATTTTCTTTTAATAAAGTCTCTTTGTTTTCATGGACCCATGCTTGTTGGTTGATTTCATTTCCAACAGGAGAGAATGGAGATTTTACAGTATCCTTCCCCTGCCACGCCCACCAAGCCACACCCACCAAGTCATGCTATACCATGCCCACCAAGCCACGCCCACAGAACCGGTAGTAAAAAAAAAAATTGAATCCCACCACTGGAGCAGGAGTGTCAAACTCAAGGCCTGTGGACTAGATCTGGCCCGTAGGGCTGCCATGGTGAAGGACCAGCCTGTGGTGCCTCTGCCAGTAAAAACAGAGCTCCGTTTTTGCTGGCAGAGAGTTGCAGGAAGCCATCGTGGGCGAGAACTGAGTGACGTTGAGCTGGCCACGCCCACCCTGGCCACGCCCCTTGACCTCCCCAAGGTCAAACAAAACCCCGATGTGGCCCTCAATGAAATCGAGTTTGACACCCCTGGTGTAGAGCAGGGGTGGGTTCTACTTACCTTTACTACCAGTTTGCAGTGGAATCGCTCACGCTTCGCTCGCCCACGCGCCTTGCTTCTGCGCATATGCAGATTGCTTCTGATGACGTCAGGGTCAGTGGGCGGAGCCTCCCACCGGTTTTACTACCAGTTCTATAGAACCGGTCCGAACCGGGGGCAACACACCACTGGTGTAGAGTCTCCTGCTTAAACAGGGGGTTGGACTGTAATATTTCTCAGCTGCTATGTGTATTTAATTTTTCTCCATGTATTGTTTTTTTTTTCCCCATTCATTTTATGATTGACCGCCTCCCCCCCCCTCCCCAGGGGAAATGATTGGCTTTGCTGTGTAAAGCTACTTCACCTTGCTAGGATTATGCAAAGCCTCAATATTGCCCAGAACTTTGGTTTTAGCTAGATTTTATTTCTCTTGGGGCATTGTGGTGCTGGAGGTGACTACAGGTAGTTCTTGATTTACAACTAGAGATGAGAAGGAAAAAAAACTAGAAAAAAATGAATTAAAAAAACCAGGAGTTTTTTCTGGGTTTTTTTTCCCCCTGGTTTTCTGCCTCAGAAAAGGTGTGGTCCGAGTTTTAGTTGTTCTGTATCTTCTGCCAGAAGGCAACAGTCCAAAAAGATTGTAAGCAGGATGGGAAGAGTCTCTGAGAATGTTATGCAACTTCCTCAAACAGCGAGATTTGAAGATATCATCCAGGGCTGGTAGCTGGAGTCCGATGATATTCTGGGCCGTTTTAATGATTCACTGTAGATCTTTTTTGTCCGCTACAGAGTTGCTCCCATACCATGCAAGAATGCTGTATGTCAGGACACTCTCAATGGTGCTGCGATAGTAGGACAGAAGTAGATGCTGAGATAGATTATCAAAAGCACTTTTGGGACAACCATGAGCCTGGATGACTGAGAATCTCCATAGATACTTTGGTTGTTGTTAGTTGCGAAGTTGTGTCCGACCCAGTGGACCATGTTCCTCCAGGCCTTCCTGTCCTTTACCACCCCCCAGAGTCCATGCCGACTGCTTCGGTGACTCCATCCAGCCACCTCATTCTCTGTCGTCCCTTTCTTCTTTTGCCCTCCATCGTTCCCAGCATTAGGCTCTTCTCCAGGGAGTCCTTCCTTCTCATTAGGTGGCCAAAGCATTTGAGTTTCATCTTCAGGATCTGGCCTTCTAAAGAGCAGTCAGGGTTGATCTCCTCTAGGACTGTCCAGTTTGATCGCCTTGCAGTCCAAGGGACTTGCAGGAGTCTTCTCCAGCACCAGAGTTCAAAGGCCTCGATTCTTTGGCGCTCAGCCTTCCTTATGGTCCAACTTTCACAGCCATCCATTGCAACTGGGAAAACCATAGCCTTGACTATACACACTTTAATTAGAACATAGAATATTAGGGTTGGACGGGATCTTGGAGGTCTTCTAGTCCAAACCCCTGCTCAAGGAGGAAACCCTTTGTTGTTAGTTGTGAAGTCATGTCCGACCCATCACAGCCCCATGGACAACGTTCCTCCAGGCCTTCCTGTCCTCTATCATTCTTTGGAGTCCATTTAAGCTCACTCGCCGACTGCTTCAGTGACTCCATCCAATCACCTCGTTCTCTGCCATCCCCTTCTTCTTTTGCCCTCAAAACATTCCCAGCATTAGGCTCTTCTCCAGGGAGTCCTTCCTTCTCATTAGGTGGCCAAAGTATTTGAGTTGCCTCTTCAGGATCTGGCCTTCTCAAGAGCAGTCAGGGTTGATCTCCTCTAGGACTGACCGGTTTGATGGCCTCGCAGTCCAAGGGACTCACAGGAGTCTTCTCCAGCACCAGAGTTCAAAGGCCTCCATTCTTTGGTGCTCAGCCTTCCTTACAGTCCAACTTTCACAGCCATCCATTGCAACTGGGAAAATCCCATAGACATTTAGCTTTCACCAAAGAGCTTTGCAGCCCTGGCAGAAAACCAGCTGGGTTGAGTTCAAAAGGCCTATTTTACAGGAGCCAAGAGAGTAGCAAAAACCTCCAAAGCGGAGGCTGAAACAGCCCAGCGTGACTGAGCGATGAATTCCCGCATCTTGGCAGCCCTGGCTTGGCTAGCTGCCAACAGAAGCATAAGGCTGTAGGGAAGCTATTTTCAGTCAACAGGGCTTTCCCAGCACATAAATAGAATGGGGGGGTGGGGAGACACCCACCCACCCATGTGCACAGTCAAGTGACGCCTCACCATATATTCCAAGAGGGAGCTGACTCAACATGCTTTTCCTCACGTCACTCTGAGGCTTTGCCAGCAAAATGCAGAAACTGTTGTAGGTGCCGTAGGGGCGACTGAGCGGTTTAGGAAGACATTCGATGTACAAGGTAGCCTTTGACTTATGACCACGGTTGAGCCCAGAATTTATTTTTTTGCTAAGCGAGATGGTTGTTAAGTGAGTTTTGCCCCGTTTTTATTATCTTTGTTTGCCACAGTGGTGAACAGAAGAGAAGAGAAGAGAACAGAACAGAACAGAACAGAACAGAACAGAATAGAATAAATATTGGAATGAAGAAGAGAAGAGAAGAGAAGAGAAGAAGAAGAGAAGAGAAGAAAACAGAAGAGAATAGAATTAATATTGGAATGAAGAATAGAATAGAATAGAGTAGAATAGAATAGAATAGAATAGAATAGAATAGAACAGAACAGAACAGAACAGAACAGAACAGAACAGAATACATATTGGAATGAAGAACAGAACAGAATAGAATAAATATTGGAATGAAGAGTAGAGTAGAGTAGAGTAGAGTAGAGTAGAATAGAATAGAATAGAATAGAATAGAATAGAATAGAATAGAATAGAATAGAATAGAATAGAATAGAATAGAATAGAATAGAATAGAATACATATTGGAATAAAGAACAGAACAGAATAGAATAAATATTGGAATGAAGAGTAGAGTAGAGTAGAGTAGAGTAGAGTAGAATAGAATAGAATAGAATAGAATAGAATAGAAAAGAATAGAATAGAATAGAACAGAACAGAACAGAACAGAACAGAACAGAACAGAACAGAATAGAATACATATTGGAATGCAGAACAGAACAGAACAGAATAGAATAAATATTGGAATGAAGAATAGAGTAGAGTAGAGTAGAATAGAATAGAATAGAATAGAATAGAATAGAATAGAATAGAATAGAATAGAATAGAATAGAATAGAACAGAACAGAACAGAACAGAACAGAACAGAACAGAACACATATTGGAATGAAGAACAGAACAGAACAGAACAGAATAGAATAAATATTGGAATGAAGAGTAGAGTAGAGTAGAATAGAATAGAACAGAACAGAACAGAACAGAACAGAACAGAACAGAACAGAACAGAATACATATTGGAATGAAGAACAGAACAGAACAGAATAGAATAAATATTGGAATGAAGAGTAGAGTAGAGTAGAGTAGAATAGAATAGAATAGAGTAGAATAGAATAGAATAGAATAGAATAGAATAGAATAGAATAGAATAGAATAGAATAGAATAGAATAGAATAGAATTCTTTATTGGCCAAGTGTGATTGGGCACACAAAGAATTTGTCTTTGGTGCATATGCTCTCAATGTACATAAAAAGACAAGATACATTCGTCAAGAATCATAAGGTACAACACTTAATGATAGTCATAGGGTACAAATAAGCAATCAGGAAACAATCAATATTAATATAAATCATAAGGATACAAGCAACAAAGTTACAGTCATAAAGTCATAAGTGGAAGGAGATGATGGGTGGTGGGAACGATGAGAAGATTAATAGTAGTGCAGACTTAGTGAATAGTTCGACACTGTTGAGGGAATTAGTTGTTTAGCAGAGTCTTGGCGTTTGGGAAAAAACTGTTCTTGTGTCTAGTTGTTCTGGGGTGCAGTGCTCTATAGCGTCGTTTTGAGGGTAGGAACTGAATTAACGTCGTCGTTAAGCAAGTCTGGCTCCCCCTTGACTTTGTTTGTCAGAAGGTCACAAAAGATGAACACATGACATCAGGATGCTGCAACCGTCATAAATATGAGTCAGTTGCCAAGCTCCTGAATGTAAATCACATGACCATGGGGATGCTACACTGGTCATAAGTGTGAAAAATAGTCAGAAGTCCACTTTTTCAGTGCCACTGTAAGTTTGAACGGTCACTAAATGAAATGTTGTAAATCGAGGACTACTGTACTGCAAAAGGACCTGGGCCATCCCTTAACTTGCAGCACAGAATATTTATTGAAAGCTATACACAAGAATCTAATCACTTAAAAGTTCAACACTAAATTGGTGCCAGATCAGCAACAGCAGAATTGAGGAGGGGTTGGATTTGTTAACGTTTGTGAGAACGTAACAACTCTAAGCTAATGATGCACTTAACTCCTTCCCCAGCTCTGCCTGCTCTTTTCCTACAACTACAGGGGGGGGAGTGCAAAAATGCATTATTGGGGGGCATAGACTTATGTGACACACTCTTTCTCCCATTTTGGTTTGATGAGTTCTGCACAAAAGGCACAACCCTGGAGAATTCCAGATCTTACCCCCCCCTCTCTCTCCCTCCCTCCCTCCACCCACTCTCTGTCTCTCTCCTTCTCTCTCTCCCTCCCCCTCCCCTCTCTCTCTTTCCCTCCCTCTCCTTCTTTCCCTCCCTCCCTCCTTCTCTCTTTCCTTCCCTCCCTCCCTCCTTCTCTCTCTCTTTCCCTCCCACTCCTTCCTTCCCTCTCCCTCCCTCCCTCCCCCTCTTCTCTCTCTCTTTCCCTCCATCTACTTCCCTCCCTCCCTCTCCCTCTCCTTCCCTCCTTCTCTCTCTCTCCCTCCCTCTCTCCCTCCCTCCTTCTCTCTCTCTCTCCTTCCCTCCTTCCGTCCCTCCCTCTCCCTCTCTCCCTCCCTCCTTCTCTCTCTCCCTCCTTCCCTCCTTCCGTCCCTCCCTCTCCCTCTCTCCCTCCCTCCTTCTCTCACTCTCTCTCTCTCTCCCTCCCTCCCTCTCCCTCCCTCTCTCCCTCCTTCTATCTCTCTCTCCCTCCCTCCCTCTCCCTCCTTCTCTCTCTCTCTCTCTCTCTCTCTCTCTCTCTCTCTCTCTCTCTCTCACACACACACACACACACACACACACACACACACACACACCCTGGAGAGGGGTCAGTCACGTGCCCCATCCCATAATTGAGAGCATGCATCTCCTGGGATAGATAGCCAAACTAAGCCTTGGCCTTACCGGAGGCTGAACAGTTCAAAGATGGCATTTTTTGATTGTCAGGAAAGAAGGAGGTAATTATCTATAGCGGAGCCATTGGCTGCTCCTTTAATGAAAACGACACCTTGGCCGGGCGTTCTATAAATCACAGCTTTCTAGTTGGAAAGAGGCTTTCCGCAGTAATTAATGAAGCACTATAAAGACATTAAAAGCAGAGTGTGCATTGATAGACTGCCCCGGTGTCATTCATCTACCGTGTCATCTTCCGCTTAGGTGGATACCTGCTCCAACAAAGGGAGGAGGAATTTCTTGTAGCTCAGAGCTGGCTGTTTCTCTCTTGAGAGAGGGGTGTGTGTTTCTGAGTGTGAAGTAACACTAGAAAAAGAACTGACAAGACATTCAACCATTTTGGTGGAGAGAATGCTGGCCAACATACATTCTCAGACTTTTGCTTGCATCTATTGCATCCACACTATAAAAAAGATGTGGAGAGTCTGGAAAGAGTGCAGAGAAGAGCAACCAGGATGATTAGGGGACTGGAGATAAAACATATGAAGAACGGTTGCAGGAACTGGGCATGGCTAGTCTAGTGAAGAGAAGGACCAGGGGAGACAGGATAGCATCTTCCAATATTTGAGGGGCTGCCACAGAGAGGAGGAAGGGGGTCAAGCTATTCTCCAAAGCACCTGAAGGCCAGACAAGGAATAATGGATGGAAACTGATCAAGGAGCGATTCAATCCAGAAATGAGGAGAAGTTTTCTGACAGTGGGAACAATCAACCCATGGAACAGAAGTTGCCTTTGGAAATTGTGGGAGCTTCATCACATTGGATGGCAGATTGGACTGCCATCTGTCAGAAATGGTGTAGGATCTCCTGCTTGGGTGGGGGTTGGACTAGATGACCTACAAGCTCCCTTTCAACTTCCAGCGTTCATCTAATCTATTGGAAAATAAAGTTTTACGAGATGCATAGATGGCTGTGAATAGATTGTTTTTTTTTTTTAAACGGCTTTTATTTTAAATTGATTTGAGAATCAAGGAGGGGCTGATGGGGTGCTAATAAGCCAGCACTGGTGAAATCTTACACTGCTTCTGGATGGTTCAGAATTTTTGCCATCTGTCTCATGTTGAAATCTTTGGAACCGGAGCTTGTCCAGAGGGACACAGTTGGCAGATTATCTTACTACCCCCATGTATGTAGTGAGGTTTAATGATTGCTGTCTTTGTTATTTAATTTTACATTTCACTTTTTTGTCGTTTCGATTTTCGACAGTCTTCAAGGGCTGCAATAAACGGTTTTCATGTTGCGTGTTTGCATGGATGACAGGTAGCCCTGCCTAGTATTTTACCCTGTGATTTTGTGGTTCTCTTTCATTAGCTGTGGTTTGTTTTGGTATGAATCTGAGTTATGTGAGGGCATAATTGTAACCTAGTCACAGTTGGTTGATTGAAGCAGCCCTGTAAGCTTTACTAATAAACAAACCAATCATGGATGCTAGCTATATAAACTTTGTGTAAGAAGTTGTTCTCACTCTCGTCATCTTTGCTCCCTCATATTTACACATTTCCAGTGGAACTTAAATCGGATGAAAATCCAGTGCTGCTTTTGATCTTCTTTTCTTCCAGCGTATTTCTACAAAAGCATTGAAACCAGGTTCATGCACAGGGGGCAGAATCAAAATTTGCAAAATGTGTGCCGACATCGTCCTCTTAGGTGCACATGTGTGAATGTTGTTCTGTCCCCGTACCACACACGCACCCCCACGGACGGCCCGGATTTAATAAGCCACACGACGAAATTCTTTGAAGATAAAGCTGGCAGCAACCCAGTGGCTAGCTGCCAATTCAGACTTTACTCACACAAAACAAAGATTAGACTGCAAGCATTCCGATAAAGCAGGCAGAGTTTCAACAATACAAGGATTAATCCAAATGCAGTCCGATAAAGCAGGCAAAGTCCAGTAACGCAGAGATCATGGATTATTTCTAGTTTTTGCTCGTCACAAACTGAACCGGCCACCACACCCACATTTATACCCTGACTCAGCTAATCTCTGGCACGCCTTCCCCTCTGCTGTGCACTCTTCTCCCTGCGCCTTTGCCGAGGGTCCAGCCAGCACTTATCTTCTTCATCGCTGTCCACCTGTGGCTGCGGGGACGTGCTTGGCTCTGAGCCTATCTTTTGGCCTTCAGTGTCCTCCGGAGGCATTGCCAGAGAGGAGGGTCCTGGAGAGGGAGGCCTTGCCAACTCCTCTCCCTCACTCTCAGAGTGTGCATCTGTCAATAGCCCAGGCTCAGGCAACGGAGCCACAACAAACGTGAAGAACGGTTGCAGGAATTGGCTGTGTCTAGTTGAGTGAAAGGAAGGACTAGGGGTGATGTGATAGCAGTGTTCCAACATTTGAGGGGCTGCCACGAAGAAGAGGGGGTCAACCTATTTTCCAAAGCAGCATAAGGCAGGACAAGAAGCAATGGATGGAATCTAATCAAGGCGAGAAGCAACCTAGAACTAAGGAGAGAAATTTCCTGGCATTGAGAACAATTAAACAGTGGAACAACTTGCCTCCAGAAATTGTGGGTGCTCCATCACTGGAGGCTTTTAAGAAGAGACTGGACAGCCAGTTGTCTGGAATGGTATAGGGCCATGATGGCGAACCTATGGCACACGTGCCACAGGTGACATGCGTAGCCATATCGGTGGGCACGCAAGCCCAGCTCCGGCATGCGCAACTGATTTTCGGGCCTTTTCGTTTCCAGAAGTAGGGAAGCAAGCTGTTTTCTGTCTCCGGAGGACCGGTGGGGATGGCCCATTTTTTTCTCTCCCCAGCCTCCAGAGCCTTTCTAGGAGGAACAGAAATGGTGGGACCAGAAGTTGGCAAACGGGCCATTTTCGGCCTCCGGAGGGCCTCCAGGGTGTGTGAGGAAGGCTGTTTTTGCCCTCCCCAGACTCCTAGAAATGCTCTGGAGGCTGGGGAGAGCAAAAAACAGGCCTACTGTGTCATTGCGTGCCAGGAGCATGGGGAGCATGAAAGGGGGAGTCGCATGTGCAGGGGCAGGGCTCATAGAATTATAGGTGTGGGCACGTGTGCGTGCAACCCCCCCCCCCCCCGCTCCTGGCACGCGATGGCAAAAAGGTTAGCCATCACTGCTTGACCAAGGGGTTGGACTAGAAGACCTCCAAGGTCTCTTCCAACTCTATTATTCTCTTATTCCGAACAAAAATGATGGACTTTGGAATGTGACATCTTGCCTGCCATTACACATACATTTATATGTATGCGATAGATGCCTCTTGATGGCATAGCAGAGCCTCAGAACACCTCGGAAACGAGGTGAGAAGAATTTAGCTTTCCTTCCTTTTTGCTTCTCCATCACTTGGTCAAAGGGATGCTCAAGTCGTTTTTTTCTTTCTCGCTCTTCCTCTGCATCCTTTTGCTGATGGGAGTAAACCTGAAGATCAGGTGGTGTGTTTATTATTTCCAAAGTCCCTGCTCAGTTTTGAAAGGAGTCTAGATCTTTCGGTCTAGATCAGTATTGGCGAACCTTTTTGGCACCAGAGTTTCAAAACGGGAGCGCATGCGTGCTCGGGGGAGCACCGGAAACCGGAAGAGCAGCTCACCGGGAAGCTGAATTTCTGGTGTCCATGCGCACCAGCCACCTGGACTTCCGGTTTCTGGAACGCATGCATGCACGAAGACCAGCTGGCCGGCGCACATGTGCACACCGGAAACCGGAAGCTCAGCTGCTCTTCCGGTTTCCGGTGCTCCCATGCACCCGAAGACCAGCATGTGCACGGGAACCCTGAAGATCAACGGGCAACAGCTGGCGTGCCCGGAGAGATGGGTCTGCATGCCACTTTTGACATGCCTGCCATATATTCAACGTCCTGGGTCCAGATTGATCCACTGTCCTCAAGCCTTCACAAGGTTGTACAGTGAGATGCCCAGTGTCATTCTTTTCTTTAAAAAAAGCCAAAAGCAAGAGATAGTGGTGAGGATGAAGACAAGACGTCTGTCTGAGAGACTTTGAGATCTTTTGTTCAGATCTGGGGCTCGGAGAAAGAAAAGTTGACTTCCTGACCCACCACTTGGAAGAGAGAGAGAGAAAAAGGACCTTTTAGTCTCTTTCACATTTTTCCTGCACTTTTTGTTATTTTTGGTCAGCTATCTCCTCCTCATCCCGGGAAGATTCACGAGGCCCTGTGCCTTCCCTTCCTCCCCCATCTTATTTCCCCGATGCTCCTGGAGAATCTGGAGGGCAGGGCTGCTGTTCACACTTGGCTACTCACAAAGAAGCCTCCATTCAAAGCGAGGCCTCCAGGGCCTGTCCGTAGCAGCTTTGGACAATAGCGACATTAGACACGGTGTCCGAAGCTCCAGTTTATGGCGAGGTGGCCTGAATAACCAGTGGTCTTCTTCTGAGCGGCCTTTGCTGGGGGAGGGGAGAAAGGCCTTGTTCAAAGGAAGTCACAGTGTCAAGATTTCAAAAGCCTTATAAAACCCTTAGGATATCTAAAAGCGAAGAGGGTTGGACGGGATGGGAAAGGAAGGAAGGAAGGATGGGCGCCTAAGGGATTTAAAGACCCTCCCATCCAACTTTCTGCCCCTTTCATTTCACCTCCTTTCGTACCCTCTGCCTCCCCCCTCCCAAAGGGGCCCTTTCTCCAGTTGAGAAATCTCTGCAGATGTGTTGATTGGCAGCAGCCGTGTGAAGATTACTTATCAATAAAACATAAACGAAAGTGTGAGTCGCCACGGAAATGAGATGTTGGAGAAAACAATCGGAAGAGATAAAATCCGAACTGAGATCATAAGACAAAGAACTGGCATAGGACCAGTGATGGGATTCAATTTTTTTTACTACCGGTTCTGTGGGCGTGGCTTGGTGGGCGTGGCAAGGGAAGGATACTGTAAAATCTCCATCCCCACTCCAGGGGAAGGTTACTGCAAAATCCCCATTTCCTCCCGATCAGCTGGGACTCGGGAGGCAGAGAATAGATGGGGGCGAGGTCAGTCAGAGGTGGTATTTACTCAGGATATCACAACACTAGAACTCAGGATGTTAACACACAGCCCATTACCCGGATCGTTAAAACACAAAAGACTAATGGGCACACATCAAGGACCTCACCCACACAGGATGCTACGAAACAGCTGACTAATCTGCAAACATCAACTCCATCAACTAATCAAGATGTAACAACACAGGCAACCAACCTGCTCACAGCAACAAAGCCAGCACCCCACACCTCCCCACCAGTATTTATAGAGAGATGGCAGCTCCGATCATGCTTTTCTCGCACAAGCACGAAGCCGAAGACACCAGCCTGAAGATGACGAGTGGGACCTCGTCGAAACGTCACCAAGATACTCTCAATCTGAGTCAATCAATCAAGATAATAATTTTAATTAGCAATTTTATGATGTTTGTGTATCTATATTTTTCTTGACTGTACACCGCCTTGAGTCCTACGGGAGAAAGGCGGTATAGAAATATAATAATAAATAAATAAATAAATAAATAAATAAATAAATAAATAAATAAATAAATAAATAAATAAATACATACATACATACATACATACATACATACATACATACATAAATACATAAATACATAAATAAATAAATAAATAAATAAATAAATAAATAAGATACTCTCAATCTGAGTCAAGTTTGACTCAGCCTTCCATCCTTTCTAAGGTAGGTAAAATGAGGACCCGGATTGTGGGGGCAATAAACTGACTTTGTATAAAATATACAAAAGTATGAAGGCTATTGCTTAATGCATTGTAAGCCGCCCTGAGTCTCCGGAGAAGGGCAGCATATAAATCAAATCCAAAAAAAAAAAAAAAATCTTACATGGGAAAACAAAGTATTTAATAAGGCTATTTCATTCATTCAGATCTCGGATGTCTTCTGCTTGTGTTCCCTTTATTTTTTTTGAGCAGTGTACATACATACATACATACATACATACATACATACATACATACATACATACACACACGGGTGTGGGTGTGTATAGTGTGTGGGGGTGTGTGTGTAGGTGGGTGGATGGAGAGATTGAGAAATAGAGAGATAGATAGGTAGATAGATATAGTAGGTAGATAGAAAAGATGATGGATGGATGGATGGATGGATGGATGGATGGATATAAATATTCTGATATTCTGACCAAATTCTGATGGTGTGACTGTGGGAATGATGAAACAGCCATAACTGCGAGGACTGGTTGTAAATCATTCTCTTTTTAGCTGTGTTGTAATGGTATTAAGTCAAGGACTATTTACATAGATCAAGCTGATTTCTTGCATTTTCTGGTTGACGTTTGGCATTGCAAATTCATCGTTTTGTTGTGGCTGCAGTTGTCAAACCACTGGATGACTGTTGGACGCTCTCTCTCCCCCCCCGATAAACATTTGCAGCTGGACCACAGCTGGCTCGTTTGCACTCAAATCACTTGGAACTGCTGGCACTGCAGCAGTAAATAAAACGTATGCAGCGTCTGTGTCTATATATTTATTTTTATTTATTTATTATTTATTTATTTATTAAATTTATATACCGCCCTATTCCTAAGGGACTCAGGGCGGTGAACAGCGAACGATAAAAATACATGTAATACAAACGTTAATAATAAAAAACCAATTAAAATATACTAAACATTCTGGTCCTAGATAATTCAAGACATCCCAGTTTAAAATAAAATCAAAAAGCAATATAAAGGGAAAGTTAGCCCAGGCCGGCCTGCTGAAACAGGAATGTTTTGAGGGCACGGCGGAAAGTGCGCAGATCCGGAATCTTCTGTATCTCTGGGGGGAGTTCGTTCCAGATGGTGGGTGCCCCCACAGAAAAGGCTCTCCCCCTGGGGGCCGCCAGTCGACATTGTTTGGCTGACGGCACCCTGAGAAGCCCCTCTCTATGGGAGCGTACTGGGCGGTGAGAGGCTATTGGTGGCAGAAGGCGGTCTCGTAAGTACCCCGGTCCTAAGCCATGGAGCGCTCTAAAGGTGGTAACTAAGACCTTGAAGCGCACCCGGAAGACCACAGGGAGCCAGTGCAGCTCGCGCAGGAGGGGAGCCACATGGGAGCGCCATGCTGCTCCCATAACTACCCGCGCGGCCGCATTCTGGACCAGCTGGAGCCTCCGGGTGCTCTTCAAGGGGAGCCCCATGTAGAGAGCATTACAGTAGTCCAGGCGTGAAGTGACGAGGGCATGAGTGACCGTTTTTAACGAGTCCCGATCCAGAAAGGGACGCAACTGGCGAATCAGGCGAACCTGATAAAAAGACCTCCCGGCCACAGCTGTCAAGTGTTCTTCTAAAGACAGCCGTGAGTCCAAGAGGACGCCTAAGTTGCGAACCCTCTCCGTGGGGGGCAATGACTCATCCCCAATAGTCAGTGATGGCACCAATTGACTATATCGAGACGTCGGAAACCACAGCCACTCGGTCTTGGATGGGTTGAGCCTGAGTCTGTTCCTCCCCATCCAGATCCGTACAGCCTCCAGGCACTGGGACATCACTTTAAGGGCATCATTGGGGTGGTCCGGGGTGGAGATGTATAGCTGAGTATCATCAGCATACTGATGATACTTCACCCCAAAACCACGGATGATCTCACCCAGCGGCTTCACATAAATGTTGAACAGAAGGGGTGAGAGAACCGACCCCTGTGGCACCCCACATATAAGGGGCCTCGGGGTCGACCTCTGCCCCCCTGTCAACACAGACTGCGACCGATCAGATAGAAAGGAGGAGAACCACCGCAACACGGTGCCTCCCACCCCTAACTCCTCCAACCGGTGCAGCATGATACCATGGTCGATGGTATCAAAAGATATATATATATATCTCAGTATTTTATAACACAAGACATGAATGTTTAATGCTTTGCCAACAGAGGTGGTTTTTCCCAGACGCTGTTCAGAAGGGTGCAGAGAGGCATACTTAACATCCTCATCGCTGAATTATTTATGCTCTGCCTTGTTTTATTCATGATAAATATTAATACCGGTGTCTTTAAGAGGTGTGAGTCTTGCAAGCGTTTTTACCTGGGAGAATGAGAATATTGAAATGAAGCCACGGGCTATTTATTTATTTATTTATTTATATATATATATATGCCGCCCTTCTCCGGAGACTATTAAGCAATAGCCTTCATACTTTTGTATATTTATACAAAGTCAGCTTATTGCCCCCACAAACTGGGTCCTCAATTTACCTACCTTAGAAAGGATGGAAGGCTGAGTCAACCTTGAGCCTTGGAGAGATTTGAACCAGCAGTAATTGCAGGCAGCTGTGTTAATAACAGGGTGCTTAGACCACTGTACTATCAAGGCTATTTATTTATTTATTTATTTATTTATTTATTTATTTATTTATTTATTTATTTATTAGTTCGATTTATATGCCGCCCGTTTCCGGAGATTCAGGGTGGCTTACAATGCGTTAAGCAATAGCCTTCATACTTTTGTATATACCTGTTTAGTAGGGCTTTCGCGCCCCCCCCCCCAAGCGGTGTTCTTTTCTATACAAAGTCAGCTTATTGCCCCCACAAACCGGGTCCTCATTTTACCTACCTCGGAAGGATTGGAAGGCTGAGTCAACCTTGACCCTGGTGAGATTTGAACTTGCAGCAATTGCAGGCAGCTGGCAGCTAAGTACTACTTTGTGTAGTTAATACTACTAAGTACTACCTTGTGTTGTTTGTTACTTGTGATGTCGCTGGTCGTGGCCAAATAAAAGCTCCACTCCAGGAGTTCTCAGGAAACGGCGGTATATTCTCCTCTCCACAATCTTTTCTAGCAAACCTGCTAGAATCTAGCAGATTTGGGACAATTTATGTTGACGGATGCCAGAAAAAAAACAGAAAGTCCAGAAAAAGCACCTTTGGGACAACCATGGATGACTGAGAAGCTCTACAGACCTTTTACCTGTTGAAGAGGAACAGGGACCGGAAGTGCTTAGCCCCAAAATCCTGTCAAAGGCAGCACTGAACATACATTCAAAGCAGGGGTGGGTTCTAATTTTTTTTACTACCGGTTCTGTGGGCGTGGCTTATTTTGTGGGTGTGGCTTGATGGTCATGTGACAAACAATTCTTTAGGATTTAGCAGAGGTACTGGTCTACCAGGCTTTTAACTGCTTGCAAAGCCGTACCGGTCTACCCATTTGTTTTTGGAGTGCACTGGTCTACCACCACACTGCCTTTTACTGCTGATCAGCTGTAGGGCGGCCCTTAAGCAAGAGTTTAAACAGGTTTTTTCCTTCTAGCCGATCAGCTGGGAGGCAGCGAATAGATTGGGGGCGGGGCCAGGCAGAGGTGGCATTAGCGGTTCTCCGAACTACTCAAAATTTCCACTACCGGTTCGCAAGAACCGGGGAGAACTGGTAGCAACCCACCACTGGTTCAAAGGTGCCAGAAGGAAATTAGAATAGAATAGAATAGAATAGAATAGAATAGAATAGAATAGAATAGAATAGAATAGAATAGAACAGAATAGAACAGAACAGAACAGAACAGAACAGAACAGAACAGAACAGAACAGAACAGAACAGAACAGAACAGAACAGAATTCTTTATTGGCCAAGTGTGATTGGACACACAAGGAATTTGTCTTTGCTGCATACGCTCTCAGTGTACATATAAAGACAAGATACATTTGTTAAGAATCATAAGGTACAACACTTAATGATAGTAATAAGGTACAAATAAGCAATCAGGAAACAATATCAATATAAATCGTAAGGATACCAGCAACAAGGTTACAGTCATACAGTCATAAGTGGGAAGAGATCGGTGGTGGGAACGATGAGATTAATAGTAGTGCAGACTTAGTGAATAGTTTGACAGTGTTGAGGGAATTATTTGTTTAGCAGAGTGATTTTGAATTTTGATTACGTGACCCCAGGAATGTTGCAGCGGTCATAAGTGTGAAAAAAAACGGGTCATCAGTCGCTATTTTTAGTGCAGTTGTAACCCTGAACAGTCACTGAATTGTTGTAAGACAAGGACTACCTGTAGCACAATTAACCACAACACTTATAGGTGTGGTGGTTATTATTGTTGTTATGTCACACCTTTTCCAGAGAATTCAGATTGGTGTGTATGGAGATCTCCACTCTTTTTAATGGGCCATGTTGGCACTATATGGGTAGTCCTTGACTTACAACACTTCATTTAGTGACCGTTCAAAGTTAAAACGACACTGAAAAAAGTGACAGGACTGTTTTTCACCCTTACAGCCTCTGCAGCATTCTCCGTGGTCATGCGAGTCTCTCTTCTTCAGACTCTTGGCAACTGTCTCATATTTATGATGTTGGCCGTGTCTTGCTATCCCGCGATCCCCTTTTGCGGCGGTCAGACAAGCAAGGTCAATGGGGAAGCCAGATTCACTTAACAACCATACTACTAACTTCACTGCAGTGACTCACTTAACAACCATAGCAAGAATAGTCGTAAAGGTAAAGGTTCCCCTTGCACATATGTGCTAATCGTTCCTGACTCCAGGGGGCGGTGCTCATCTCCCTTTCAAAGCCGAAGAGCCAGCGCTGTCCAAAAACGTCTCCATGGTCATGTGGCCGCCATGACTCAACGCCAAAGGCACACAGAATGTTGTTCCCTTCCCACCAAAGGTGGTCCCTATTTTTCTACTTGCGTTTTTTACATGCTTTCGAACTGCTAGGTTGGCAGAAGCTGGGACAAGTAACGGGAGCTCACCCCGTTACGTGGCACGAGGGGTTCGAACCGCTGAACTGCCGACCTTTCGACCGACAAACTCAACATCTTAGCCACCGAGCCACCGCGTCCCAAGTTTGAATAGTCATAAAGTGGGTTCAAACTTCACTTAACAAATGTTTCGCTTAGCGACAGAAATTTGGGGCTCCACTGTGGCCCTAAGCAGAGGACTACCTGTAGTCCCAAGTCGGATCTGGTTCCCCCAATCCAACATGTTAATGTTTGCAGTCGACAATCCTTAAAATCTTAGCATGTTGAACCTCACAAGAGCACAGCAAGGGACGGGGATGTGTGTGTGGCATAAGATCACGCGACAATAATTCTATTGTGCTTCCACCTCCGTCGGTTGATGCTCGGCGCTCTTTTCTTAACGCAATAAAATGCCATTAGTGTTGAAGGGGCTTCTCTAATTTAATAAACCGTTTCCCCAAATTGCATTAAAACCGGGTTTGGGTTGGGTTTCCCTTCGGGAGGAGAAAGGAGGCAAGAGAAAAGAGCTAAGGCTGAATCAGCATGCAGGAAAGGCTTCTCCTGAAAACGCAGAAGGGATCTGGCACTCAGAGCCAGGGAGGTGGTGGGGGTGGGTGAGTGGGTGGGGGCAGCCCATCTTTAATGTATGAACCTGACACGAGAAGCCTCCCATCTGTTGGAGCCCAATGGGACTCTGAAGATGAGTGATGAATCTTGTCTGACATCTTGGTCCGCTCCCTTTCAAGAGGCAGCCTCTCGTGTTCTCTTTGATGTACGTTGAGGAGGAAAAGATGGAGGTGCCCACGTGTTAACTCTGCTGCCTGGAGGCATCTTGCAGGGGACAACGGAGGGGAGGCAGAACCAAAAGACGTCCTTTTGTCGGGAGTGAGGTGGAGGGGGTGGAGGGTGGGGGGTGGACAGCCGGCAGCCAGGAGTAAGGGTTTTTTTTTCCCTCCCCCAACCCAAGGTTGGGTTGAAACTTGGGGAAGAGTTGAATGAGAAGAAGCTCTTCCTTCCTTCCAGGCTTCTGCTTCATTTCATTTGTAAAGGAATTTAGAGATGACCTTGAGAAAGGTGTGAAAAAGGGAAGGGAGGGAAGGAGGGAGGAAAGGAAGGATGGAAGGAGGTGTAGAAGGGAAGAGCAAGAGAGGAAAGAAAGGAAGGAAGGAAGGAAGGAAGGAAGGAAGGGAAGAGAAGAGTTGTAGAAGGGAAGAGAGAGGGGGGAAGGAAGGAAGGAAGGAAGGAAGGAAGGAACAGAAGAGATGTAGAAGGGAAGAGCAAGAGAGAGGGAAGAAGGAAGGATGGAAGGAAGAAGGTGTAGAAGGGAAGAGCAAGAGAGAGGGAAGGGAGGGAGGGAAGGAAGGAAGAGGTGTAGAAGGGGACAGGAAAGAAGGAAGGAAGGAGCTGTTAAGAGGGGACTTGGGGAAGAGATTCCATAGTCCTAGATTAATGTCAGCCTTTTGAGGTAGGCCAGGTCAAGGAACAGAAAGGACAGAGCTCCCATAAATGTTCCTTATGGTCATAAGTAGAATAACAGAAACTTGAATGCCTGCCCAAGTTCCCCTCTGATCCATCACATCCTAAACATAATCTCTCCTCTTCCCTCTCACTTCACAGCATGGTGTCTTGGAAGTAATATATATATTTATATATATATATCTGGTTTTAAAATGTATTATAATTTTTCTTTGCTTTTTATACTTTTAATTCCAGCATCCTATGTGCGTTTTTTCCCCAAGAAATCAGTAATCTGTTTCATTCCTTCCTAAGACAACAGCCAGGTTCTGGCAAGATGCTAAAGCACAACAACCTTTTTAAAATCATCCTCTAGTATGTTGCATGGACCTACCTGGTATTTCCAGTTTTTTATTGATTATTTATGTATTTATAAAATTAAGACAGCCGTCCACATCAAATACATGACTCTGGGCCACTAACAATGGATAAAAGCAATGGTTCCACCATATCAGGGGATCCCTTTTCAAACAGATCCTTAATCCCTAACATGTTGAGACTCTAGAAAGAGTGCAGAGAAGAGCAACCAAGATGATTAGGGGACTGGAGCCTAAAACAGATGAAGAACGGTTGCGGGAACTGGACATGTCTAGTCTGATGAAAGGAAGGACTAGGGGAGACATGATAGCAGTGTTCCAATATCTCAGGGGTTGCCACAAAGAAGAGGGAGTCAAACTATTCTCCAAAGCACCTGAGGGCAGAACAAGAAGCAATGGATGGAAACTAATCAAGGAGAGAAGCAACTTAGAACTAAGGAGAAAATTCCTGACAGTGAGAACAATTAATCAGTGGAACAACTTGCCTCCAGAAGTTGTGAATGCTCCAACACTGGAGGTTTTTAAGAAGAGGTTGGATAACCATTTGTCTGAAGTGGGGTAGGGTCTCCTGCCTAAGCAGGGGGTTGGACTAGACGACCTCCAAGGTCCCTTCCAACTCTGTCATTCTATTCTAACCTGTCTTGTGTCTCTTCTCTTTTAGCGATGTCTGACTTCCATGTACACCCCCAGAGTGCAGTGGTGGAAGAAGGAGGCGTTGCCCGCTTTCAGTGCCAGATCCATGGCTTGCCAGAGCCCATGATTATGTGGCAGAAGAATCATCTCCCTATCAGCACAGATAATGACAGGTAACCATGCCCGAATAACCAGAACTGGATTGGAGAGTATGGTATGTTCCCTTCCCAGAAATCTGCTGATTCTGGAAAGGGAACGTCTATAAAAGTAAAGGTAAAGGTTCCCCTCGCATATATGTGCTAGTCGTTCCCGTCTCTAGGGGGCAGTGCTCATCTCCGTTTCAAAGCCAAAGAGCCAGCGCTGTCCGAAGACGTTTCTGTGGTCATGTGGCCGGCATGACTCAACGCCAAAGGCACATGGAACACTGTTATCTTCCCACCAAAGGTGGTCCCTATTTTTCTACTTGCATTTTTTTAACGTGCTTTTGAACTGTTAGGTTGGCAGAAGCTGGGACAAGTCACGGGAGCTCACCCCATTATGCGGCACGGGGGATTTGAAACGCTGAACAGCCGACCTTTTGATCAACAAGCTCAGCGTCTTAGCCCCTGAGCCATCACGTCCCTTATTTTGTTCATGTTTGTACGGTGGACTAAATGCCTGCCAATCATTTTATCTCTTAAAATCTCAAAATGTCACCCTGGCATCTTGTAACCACGTTGCAACCTGATTGAAGTGGGGAAGCCGACATCCTTCCTGCTCTTCCTCTTCCTGCAAATGTTGTCTCTGTCATTCAAAAAGGGAGGAAGGACAAACCTAGATCTGTCAATTTGACCTCCATACAGGTAGTCCTCGACATACAACTACCACGAAGCCCAAAATTTCTGTGGCTAAGCGAAACATCGGTTAAATGAGTTTTGCCCCATTTTATGACCCTTTCTTCCCACAGTTGTTAAGTGAATCGCTGCAGCTGTTAAGCTAGTAAACCCAGTTGTTAAGCGAATCTGGCTTCCCCGTTGACTTTGCTTGTCAGAAGGTCGCAAAACGGGGATCGCGTGACCACAGGGAAACTGCAAACGTCCTAAATATGAAGCTGTGGAATTGGGATCGTAGAAACACCCAGGAGCATAGAAGAGTTCAGAGGCAGATGCATAAATAAATGTCTTAAATGTATTTATTCCTATGATAAATCATATTAACTATGTACAACAGAGATCAAGTCTCATGAGGAACAAACATGAAAAGAGAGAGATGGAGAGAGCGATGGAGAGAGCAAGGTGGAAAAGGTTGGAGGGGGTTTTATACTCAGGGTAAGCCCCTCCTTTCCACACACTCTCTGCCTCCACTGGTGTCTATATGGCACATGTGCCAATGGCTTGCAAATACTTGACAGAAGCATTTGCCAAGTGTCTGAATTTTGATCCCTTTTGACCATGGGGATGCTGCAATGGTCATAAGTCTGAAAAAGAGTCGTAAGTCACATTTTTCAGTGCTGAAGTATCTTCGAACGGTCACTAAAGAAACTGTTGTAAATGGAGTTCCAAGCATCTATCCAAAATAAGTATGTTTTTTTGAATCCTTCAGGTATACACTGCTTCCCAAGGGGGTTTTGCAAATAACAGGACTCCGAGCCGAAGATGCTGGGATCTTCCACTGCGTTGCCAGCAACATTGCGAATGTGAAATTTAGCAGAGGAGCCAGGCTCACCGTATCAGGTTGGTTGGAGAGAGGAGGGTGAGATGCGAAGTTGGAAGGGACGGAGGTAGAGATTAAAGGTAGTCCTCGAATTACGACCACAATTGAGCCCAAAATTTAGGTTGCTAAGCGAGACATTTGTTAAGGAAGCTTTGCCCCATTTTACGACCTTTTTTGTCACAGTTGTTAAGTGAATCTGTCTTCCCCATCGGACTTGGCTTGTCAGAAGGTCGCAAAAGCGGTTCACATGATCCCGGGACACTGCAACCGTCATAAATATGAGTCAGTTGCCAAGCGCCTCGATTTTGATCACATGAGCATGGGGATGCTAGAATGGTCGTAAATGTGAAAAATTGTCATAAGTCACTTTTTTCGGTGCCGTTCATTCATTGCAACTTTGAATGGTTACTAAATGAACTGTTGTATGTCAAGGACTATCACTAAGGTGCTTCATCTGTCTAGGGTTTTGCTTTGGTATCTGCTTAGCATATATATTTTTTTAATTTATATTTCACATTTCTGAACCGCCTGTCTCCCTCCAGGAGGGACTCTGGTTGGTGTACAATAAAACATCAAAATAAAAAAGCAGTATAAAAAAAAGACTTAGAGTTAAAATTTTAGAATTAATTTTTTAAAAAAATTATAAAAAATGATCTAAGGAGGCAAGAATTTAATAATCTTAATTATTTTTAAATTTTGTCTGTCTTTGTGCTTTTAATCAGGCTGTACACCGCGCTGAGTCCTTCGGGAGAAGGGCGGTATAGAAATAAAATAAATAAATAAAAAAGAATAATTAAACCCTGTTAAAAAATCAGTTGATAAAGGTGAAGGGATAGCTTTCTTGGCACCAACCAGCTCCATAACGGTGTTTTCCTTTGGCCTCCCCAGGCAAGATCCCAAAACCATATGAAACAGGGGTGAAATGCTCCTGGTTCGGACCGGATCGCCTGATCCGGTAGTGATAGTGGCGGGTGGTTCGGAGAAAATCCCTATCCCCCCCCCCCCATGCCCAGCTGAGCCGCACGATCATTAGAGGTTTTTTTTTTTTTTTTTTACTTTTAAAAGCATTTTTTCTTCAGCCGAAAAAATGCTTTTAAAAGTAAAAAAAAAAAAACAACCTCTGATGATGGCGCGGCTCAGCTGGGATCGTCAGAGCCTTTTAAAAGCTTTTTTTTTTACAACCTCTTCGGCCGAAGAGGTTGTAGAAAAAATGCTTTTAGAAGTTTTTTTTTAAAAAAAAAAGATTGGCCACGCCCACCCAGTCACATTACCCACCACCACCAAGCCACGCCCACAGAACCGGTAGTAACAAATTTTACATTTCACCACTGATATGAACCCCTTTTTTTGGAATGACAGTTTACACTTGCTGATTGGTGTCATCATTTATAATCTAGATGTCAGTCTCTTTCTTGAGACGATACCCAATCTTCATCAGAATAACAGAGTTGGAAGGGACCTTGGAAGTCTTCTTGTCCACCCCTCTGGTCAAGTAGGAGACCCACTTACATTCTGGACAAATGGTTGTTCCAGTCTGTTCATCAACACCTCCAGTGATGAAGCACCCACAACATCTGGAGTCAAGCCATTCCGCTAATTAATTGTTCGCTCTATCCGGAATTTTTTCCTTATTTCTAGATTGGTTCTGTCCTTCATTAGTTTCCATCCATTGCTTCTCGTTCTGCTTTCAGGTGCTTTGGAGAAGACCTCCTCTTCTTTGTGGCAGCCCCTCAAATATTGGAACACTGCTATCGTGTTGCCCCTAGTTGGGAGTGGGATTCGGCCGGTTCGGACCCAGTTCGGATGAACTTGATGCTAATTTTACATCTGGTTTGTCGAACCGGTAGTTGCAAGGACTGGCTGGCCGCACCCATCCCACTCCACCCACCCCTCCCAGGAGTCTCCATGAGGCTCGTTTTGGATGCAAGTGCAGGGGCCACGTGGAGACTCTGGGAGGGTGAAAAATGGGCCTTCCGGAGCCTGGGGGAAGGCCATTTTCACCCTCCCGGAGGCTCAAGAAAAGCCTCCGGAGCCTGGGGAGGGCGAAAACACCCCAACCCCCACTGTGGTGCAGGAGGCCAAGTAGGCCATGCCCCATGGCCACGCCCAGCCAGCAAGCGGGCAGAGAACTGGTTGCTAAAATTTTTCAAACCCACTCCTACCCCTAGTCCTTTTCATTAGACATTTCGCTTACTGAAAGTCTCTCCTGACTGATAGGATAAAGGTCAGTGGTGAAATGTAAAATTTGTTACTACCAGTTCTGTGGGCGTGGCTTGAGGGGGGTGGGTAATGTGACTGACTAGACGTGGCCAACTTTTTTAAAAAACTTTTAAAACCATTTCTTCTACAACCTCTTCAGGCGAAGAGGTTGTAAAAAATGCTTTTAAAAGTCTCTGACGATCCCAGCTGAGTTGCCTGATCGTCAGAGGCTTCTTTTCCTTTTAAAAGCCTCTGACGATCCCAGCTGAGCCGTGCGATCATCAGAGGCTTTTTTTTGTACTTTTAAAAGCATTTTTTTCGGCCGAAGAGGTTGTAGAAAAAATGCTTTTAAAAATAATTTAAAAAAGCCTCTGATGATCGTGCGGCTCAGCTGGGCATGGTGGGGGGCGGACCACAGGGATTTTTGCTACCGGTTCTCTGAACCACCCACCGCCATCGCTACCAGATCAGGTGATCTGGTCCAAACTGGGAGCATTTCACCAATGATAAAGGTTTATGATTTTTCTGGTCTTGGTACGAAAGTTACTTCTTGTCCCTTCTGTTCTTGGTCTGTTATGGTCAACAGAGCAGAACGTTTCCAATCGATCAGTTTTTTTACAATCACAGACCAGGTCAAAGCTTCAGTGCATGGCTTCAGATAGTAATTAAAAGCAAAAGATACGAGCTACAATAATATTCAGTAAAATCGATATATCGTACAGTAATATATCATCAGAAAGAAGGTGGACACAGATGCCTATCTTCCTACGTTCCAAAATCCCCTTTGTTACGTACAGTTTATTAAGAATGTTTACGTGGGTAAAGATAAATACAAAGAAAAAGAGAGAAAGCAATGGGGAAAGCCCGAAATAAGCACTTGGCCTTATTTTCAGGGAGGTCTTATTATTTTGGGGTGCATGGAGGAAACCAGAGGAAATGGCGGGGACCAGCTACGCATGCGTTTAAATATTTTCAGGGAGGGCTTATTTTCAGGGGGGCTTATTTTAGTTCATGCGCTCAAAGGCCCAATTGGGCTTATTATCAGGGGATGTCTTATTTTAGGGGAAACTGGGTAGCTTGCTATGTTTCCACCTGGAAGTCCCCCTGCATCTTGAAATTCCTTTCCTTAGAACCTCGGCTCCTGTACATTTCTAATATAAAATACTTGCAGAAAGGAAATACGAAAGGTTTTGGTGTCTGCTCTTTCCTGCACAGGTTCTCCTTCTGCTGTTTACAAAGACCCTATGATCCTTGTGGGACCTGAGAACTTGACTCTGACGGTGCACCAGACGGCCATCTTGGAATGCATCGCAACTGGGAATCCCAGGCCTATCGTCTCCTGGAGTCGACTTGGTAAGGTATCCAAACTTTCTAGCCTGTTCTCTTGGCAGGAGAGCTTGGTTGTCACTTTGGTTCGAGTAGAGGATCTCCTGGCATCTTATTCTTTCATTGGGCAAAGAGTTTGCCTCGTGTTCATACTTGCAATATTGAAAGCAGCTGCGTGTAAACATCTGGATTTAAGATGCATAGGGAATGTTTTGTAATTATTGTTAGATTCACATCTCATCTTTACAATGCATCCTCCTCTTGTTTCTTCCACTGCAATAACTCTGTGAAATTGGTTGAGCTAGAAAAGAGGGAATATAAAGTTACCAAATCAGCTTTGATACCCGAGAGAGAACTGGAACTCATGGTTTTAAGCCAGTGTCTTAACCATTACACCAGTGGTGGGTTGCTCCCAGTTCTGTCCGGTTCTATAGAACCGGTAGTAAAATCGGCGGGAGGCTCTGCCCACCCATCCAGACATCATAAATGATGAACTATGCGTGAGCAGAAGCGTGCGTGCGCGCCCCCATTGCAAACCGATAGTAAAGATAAGTAGAACCCATCCTGCACTACATCAAACCGGATCTCTGTATTTATGTTAGAATTGCTTTATTTTCTGTGTATTAAACTTGCTTGAAAGTGTTTTGGGGCCAAATAATGAAGCTGTTCATCAGCTTCTAGTTTATTTCTCCAGCATGTCTTTTCAATGTGGTTGGTCTCTTTTTTTTCTTCTATGTCTTATGGGAATGACCCATCACAGAATGTACATTGTAGGGTGATGTATATGGATAATGAAGGTGGTTCAAAACTGCCTTCTCCCTTTTGCCCTCC
The DNA here is from genome assembly GCF_059756535.1 of Pantherophis guttatus. NCBI lineage: Eukaryota > Metazoa > Chordata > Lepidosauria > Squamata > Colubridae > Pantherophis > Pantherophis guttatus. The sequence continues at coordinate 9,147,280 of NC_142075.1, forward strand.
ACATCCCTGACCAGGGGTGAAATCCAGCAGGTTCTGACAGGTTCTGGAGAACCGGTAGTGGAAATTTTGAGTAGTTCGGAGAACCGGCAAATACCACCTCTGGCTGGTCCCAGAGTGGGGTGGGAATGGAGATTTTGCAGTATCCTTCCCCTGCCACGCCCACCAAGCCACGCCCACAGAACCGGTAGTAAAAAAAATTGAATTTCACCACTGCAACATGGGTGCATGGGGAAAATGGTAGCTGCAGCCACACCACACACATGAAAAGGGGCGGGGCTTGGATTGCACAGTCTACTCCTCATCCTGCCTTTATTTACCCCTCCCCATAGTGGTCCCACATCCCAGGTTGCCCCCCCAGAAAGCTACCTCTTCTTCAGGGGTGACAAACTCAAGGCTCGGGGGCTGGATCCGGGTCGCTGGGTGCTTAGATCTGCCCCGCGAGGTCGCCCTGGAAACTGTGAAGGACCGGCCCGCAGTGTCTCTGCCAGTGAAAATGGAGTTTAGGAGGGCCACGCACAGCCCTCCTGAGCTTCATTTTCGCTGGCAGAGGGTTGCAGGTGGCCGTCGCAGTCGAAAAAGGAGCTTGGGAGCCCATTTTTGCTGGGAGACAGCTTGAGCCACCACAGATGCCCCCCAACACGAGTGATGTCATGCTGGCCACGCCCACCCTGGCCACTCCCACCCCCGAGGTCAAACACAACCCTGATGCGGTCCTCAATGAAATCGAGTTTGACACCCCTGTTGTAGTGCATCGGATCTGGATTAGGATGGGAGAAACTGTCCGAGAAGATCAATGAGCATTAAGACCCTTGCTATAAATGATGTTATTTGTGTAGATTACCTTCCAAAGCATAAGAATTTCCAGGTGCCAGAGTTCCGATGCCAGAATTCCGCAACCAGCATGGCTATACTGTAGATGAGAATTCTTGGACTTGAGGTCTACATACCTACCTGGATAATACCAAGGATGGCAAACACTAATCTAGATTTAATACAAAATGCAAAGAAGAGGCAAGCATTGTGTCCAAAGCCTTCAAGGCCCATAAGGTAAAGGTAAAGGTTCCCCTCGCACATACGTGCTAGTTGTTCCCGACTCTAGGGGGCGGTGCTCATCTCGGTTTCTAAGCCAAAGAGCCAGCACTGTCTGATGACGATTCTGTGGTCACGTGGCTGGCATGACTAAATACCGAAGGCGCACAGAACGCTGTTACCTTCCCCTATTTTTCTACTTGCATTTTTTACATGCTTTCGAACTGCTAGGTTGGCAGAAGCTGGGACAAGTAATGGGAGCTCACCCCGTTACACAGCACTAGGGATTCAAATCGCCGAACTGCTGACCTTTCTGATCGGCAAGCTCAGCGTCTTAGCCACCGAGCCACCACATCTCATAGCCTATAGAGACCTCAAAAAAGTACCCTTAGAAAATGAAATGGAAGAGGAGCTTGCTTTGCCTCTTGGAACACAAGTATCTTGCAAGTATCACATCTACTACGGCAGCCATTTTGTGAAAGTGCCCATAACATGGTCTCAAAATGCTAAATATGATCTCTGGTTCCCAAAAGCTGAAGTATCCTGTCCTAGATGAATTTCAGAAGAAAATGGATTTGATTTATATAAGAGGTTGAGCAAAATAGAAACTTGTTAAGTTGCTAAGTTTTAGTTGATATTTTTTAAATCATTGTAGGAGGAAAGCCAAGTTAATTTTTTCATGGTAAAAATACAGAAGGATTAGGTTAATCTTTTCCAACTAATAAACCTCGCTAAAAGATCTAGCTAGCTGCTCATGAAAATTTATGCCTTTTAAGAAAAAAAAATGCTTAGTTAGAAAAGGCGCTATCGAATTCTTCTGATTTAATACTTTTGAACTGAACAAAGTCTTCCTTAACAATTTACTCAGAGGGCAAAAACAAAAGCAAACGTACAATTACAAAGGGAAGGGGGTTTTTTTTGTTCCAGAGAGGAATGGTGAGTTCAGTTTGTCCCCGAAAAAGCTCTTTGCTACTCATGTTCAAATTGCATATTCATCGTTCTAACACCTTCTTCCCTTCAACAGATGTACACACACCCAGGTGCCTCTCTCAAAATGCACGGCAATTATTTGCGCTTCTTTTCTTTGAAAAGCTTTGCAGATAAACGTTTCTCTTACAGGTTTCTTGGGGGGTTTGACATCCGTGAAAGGATCACATCACTTAACAAGTCTGGTTTTTTTAGAGCATTGGAAATGCTAGCAAAAAGAGGAAAAAAAGACTCAGATTATTGGAACACTGTCAGACTGGGGGATATAGTGAGAAGTAAATAACTAAGCATTACCCTCCTCTTCTGACACCCCTCCACATGACAGCAGCAGAGCCCAATTAATTGGATAATATATTTGTTGCAATATTTTCAGGATCAGACTCAATAAAGATAATAGGAGTTAGAGCTTTAAATATATTTCTTTTTAATTATGATAGGCATTCTATATTCACTGAATATTCAAGGTAGAAGCAGTTAGAATGGTGAGGGTGGCTCCTTATATATACAAGGGGTGGAGCTAGGAATGGGAGTGGTAAGTTATGAATACATTAAAGTCCAAAGAATAAGTTAACCTCTGATGTTCCATATATACATTATTTACACATTGGAGAATAAGGCATTTACATCTGACAAATCCCCCTCTAAATGCCGGTTCGTTACACAACACCAATTACATTCTGATTCAGGACAATATAATACATATAATTTAGAAGTTAAATATTTGTGTTGCTTAGAAGGTAAGGGTTTTGTTAATATGTCAGCTAATTGTTCAGAAGTATCGCAATGTATTGCTTTAATGAATCCGTCTTGAGACAGTTGTCTCACATGCTTAAACTTTATATCAATATGCCTGGACCTTTGTCCAATTGCATCGGATCTGGATATTTCAATGGCCGCTTTATTGTCTTCATGCATAATAAATGGTAAAGTGGGTTTCTTCCAAACGTCAGTGATCAGATCATTGAACCATACAAGGTTATTTGCAGCCTTGGACAAACAAACATATTCCGCTTCTGTAGTAGAAGTGGCTACTAGTTCTTGTTTACCAGTATACCAGTAAACTGGACAATCATTCAATAGAAAAACATAACCAGAAGTACTCTTTCTGCATGATGTATCACCAGCCCAATCTGCATCAGCATAACAAGTAATTTTTGGTTCTCTGTCATTATTGGGTTCCAGCATTAAACAAAAATCTAATGTACCCTTCAGATATCTTAGAATTCTTTTGACAGCTTCCCAATGATACAAGGTTGGTTTACTAACATATCTTGACAATAGATTGAGAGGTAATGCAATATCTGGCCTAGTCCAATTAGATATATAAAGGAGTGAACCTATAACTGATCTGTAAAATGTGTTGTCTTTAAACTCAGGGGAAGATTCATCAGTGTTTCTAAGAAAATCAGTTTGCATAGGGGTGTCACAGGTTTTGGCATTATTTAAGTTACATTTGTTTAGGAGTTCGATGATTTTATCTTTCTGTGTAAGTTTGAATCCCCTTTTAGTTTTGTTAATTTGCACACCAAGGTATTTATTCACTTTACCCAGAGATTTCAGTGAGAAGTGTTCATTTAACTTATTTACAAAGATTTCCCTGCTCTCTTTATGCTTTCCAATGTATAAAATATCGTCCACGTAAATTAATACAAATTCAATATGATCATTACTCTTTTTTACAAAGAAACAATTATCAGCAGTGGTGGCGTTGAAATCCATGGTCTTAAGTACTTTTACCAAGCAATCGTACCATCTTTTGCCGGATTGCTTTAATCCGTACAGACTCTTATTTAATAACCAAATTTCGTTCTTATTAGTGTATTGACTGTGTGGTGCTCTTACATATATTTCCTTATCTAATTTTGCATGTAAGTATGCGGTCTGTATGTCATATTGGAATACGTCCAGATTGAGTGCAGATGCTACTACAAGGGCTGTTTTGACACTCTCTGTTCTCACTGTGGGTGAATATGTATCAGTATAGTCTTCTGGATATTTTTGTGCATAGCCTTGTGCAACTAGTCTAGCCTTGTATAAGGTATTGCCTCCTTCTAAGTTCTTAATTTTATAAATCCACCTGGTACCTATAATTGTTTTATCCTTAGGTGCGATCGCAGGTGTGAATACATTTAATCCTTGTAAACTTTCCATCTCTTTTTCCATAGCTAGTTCCCATTTTTCTCTTTCTTCATGTGGAAGTTTCAATACTTCTTCATATGTATTAGGTGTTATTTGTTCTCCATTCATATGCATTATGTAATCTTTGTATTTATTTGGTATTTGGTTTCTATTGTTTCTAATAGTTCTTTCAGGCTTGCTATGGTTATCATGCAAATATCTAGCTTCCTTTTTTGTTAATGTGTCTGTCTTTATTTTATGCTGACTATTAGTCCAAGTTTTGGTTTTGTTCTTACTTTTATTAATATTTTGATTTTCTGTTGTTCCTTCCTCGCAAGATATCGTATCTTTACATTTATTAGGAAATATTTCATTAAGGTGCAATTTTGACCAATTGGCCTGTTCATGGAACACAGCTGTTCTGGATACTATAAATTTGTTATTACTATCAATAAATCTGTACCCTTTGGTTCCAGTTTCGTATCCCATGAATCTTAATCTCCTGGATACGTTTTCTCCCTTTCTCCTCAATTGTTTAGGTATGTGTACGTCTGCAGTGACTCCAAATATGTGCATGTGTGATAATTTGGGTTTTCTATTGTACATCACCTCATATGGTGTCTTATTCACAATACTGGACCAGGTTCTATTTTGAGTGTAATTTGAATAATGTAATGCCTCTGACCAAAATTGTTTGCCTAAACCAGCATCCTCTAATGTGCACCTAATCATGGTTTGTAGTGTGGAATTTTTCCTCTCTGCAACTCCATTTTGAAATGCAGAAAAAGGATTGGACGTGAAATGTAACATTCCTCTATCCTTTAACCATTGGGAGAATTCTTTAGACATGAACTCACATCCCCTATCTGTCATAATTTGCTTTATTCTGATATTATGTTGTGTTTCTATACGTTTGTAGAATTCCTTAAATTTCTGAAATGTTTCATCCTTGTGCTTTAATGTGTAAACAAAACCATATCGGCTGTAGTCATCCACTATTGTTAGGAAGTAACGTTTTCTATAGGTAATTGAGGGACTTAATGGACCAACTAAGTCCATATGTACCAAATCAAAAATATTGTTAGTTGATCTGTTAGATTTTTTTGGTCTGGGACTGGTTTTTAGTTTGGTGGATTTACATACTGAGCATTCCAAATAATTTTCACAATTTTTTATTTTGACACCTTCTGCGTGTTCAGTCATTTTTTGTACTACAGGAAAGCTTGCATGTCCTAACTTCCTGTGTAAGATGTGAGCACACTCATCATGAATTGGTTTACCTATTTTTGGTTTCTTTTCCTTGTATGTATTTTTGTGATCATGAGTTATTCTACACTCATCATTGTCACTGTTACTGACATTTTCATCATCTGCTTCAATACAATCTTCCATATTTGAATCAATGTTATGTAAACATCTTTCTTTAGTTATCAGATAGGGTAGACCTCCTTTTATCATTACAGTACCTACATTTGTTTTGTTCTTTTCTATAGTTGCTTTCCCTTTTGAGAAAACTATATTGATATCAGATTCTCTGCTTAATTTTATGGCACTTAGTATGTTGTGAGGTATTTCTGGGATTAATAATACCCCCTCTATTTTCCCTAGACCAGGCAAGGTCACATTTCCTTTGCCTAGTACTTGAACCTTTTCTTGATTAGCTACCTTTATCACAAACTTATCTTCTATAAATGAAGATAATATACTTTTGTTGTTGGTGGTGTGATTTGTTGCACCAGAATCAATAAGCCAATTGTTATTCTCATCCTGCTGTGTTCTGGTGCTGTCTTGTTTATTTAGCCCATTCAGTGACCCAGATTTCCTCTCTTTTGAATTTTCTCTACCCCCTCTACCTTCTTTGTAATTTGGTGGACTTCTATATTTGTGTCTATCTGTGGAAGATTGTCTGTAATTATATTTGCTCCTATATTCTGGCCTATGTCTCTCTCTTGAGACTTTTGGACAGTCTCTTCTACTATGTTCCCTGGATCCACAATTGTAGCATCTAAAGGCCTCATTATGTTTATCTTGAAAGACTACTTTCCTAAAAGGTTTGTGGTCTGTTTGGTTACTGGATCGATTTTTTCTTGAATTGTCTTCTGCTATCAGTTTGTTAGATAGACTTTCTATGGATAAATATCCCAAATTAATGGTATCTAAGTGTGACATAAAGCTATCCCATGATGGATCAAGTGAATTGATAATAACACTTTTCATTGTTTGATCTGAAATCACTTCCCCCCTCAATTGTAGCTCAGCTCTTATTTTGTTTAGATTTATCAAATGCTCACTTATAGAAACCCCTGGTTTTACTCTAGAGGAAAAGAAATCCTTAGACATTCTTGTGGTTGTAGCTACGCTATCGCTGTGAAATAGATTAAACATGCATTGAATTATTTCTGATACAGTTAGGTTTGGTTTGATGCTATGATACATTGCAGGAGACACGCTAGATATTATTATGAAAAATGCTCTATGATGTAAACAATCTATTTTTAAAGTCCAAGGTCTTCTTGGAGGGCTAGTTATAAAGAATAGTAAATTTTCTTTCATGAAAATAACCTGAAGCTGTTGATACCACTCTTGTAAATTAATGCCATCAATTCTAAGTTTTGGGAAGTCACTGGGTAAGTTACCTACATTATTCTGTCCATTACTTACAACCTGGGGCAGTCCGTGATCTCTCAAGTGCAGGAAATTACAGAATGGCATTGGGATGCTTGCAATGAGTCTGCGCGGTTCTCTGGCCAGTTCAAGTCCTTCTGGGTCGTCTACGTAGTTTCGCACATGCGCGTTGCTCATTTCTTCTTTGGTGGCGTCGTGGAAGGTTCTCTCCCTTTCAGCTCTCTCGATCCGCTCCTCCTCAGATGAGTCGGTCTCTGGCTCGGTTTTTGGGGTTCTGGTGGTGGCGACGGTTCTTTTCTTCTTTTTGTGTGCGTTGGTATTCGATCTTGTCTGTGGTGTAGGGCGAAATCGGCATGGCTCTCTGGGCTCGGGCGTCGTCGCTTTCGAAGTCAGGATGGGAGCGTGCAGGTCTTGAGTCGCCGGTTTGATTTCTTGCTTCTTCGTAGATGTCTTGGTAATTTTCAGTCTTGGCCCAAAAGCAGCAAAAAGTGTTTTCATTGCTGATTTTACTTGAGATTTTGTTAAATCGTCTTCACTTTCTGATTTTGGATCATCTGAAGAGTTTGAGACTTCTTTCTCACTTTCTTCGTCTGATAGTGTTTTTCGCGCCAGAAATTTTGAACTGAGCGTTTTGATTGGCTCTGCTCCATTCTCTTTTGAAGTTCGTTGAAACCAAGATGGCTGCCATTCAAAATTTCGCGCGGGATCACATCTTTTCTTTTTAACAACTATTTTCTCAGTAGTCATCTCACTTACGGTTTTTTGATCTTTGGGTTTTTCTTTAATGACGTTTTTCTCTCTCGCTGCTCCGCTGTTCTTCAGCATCTCCTGGAGGTCCGCGATGAGACTTTCATCATTCTTTTGGCTTTTTAGTATCTTTAATATCTCTGACCTGAGTTCGTTATTTTCTATTTCGATTTCTTTCTGGTCATTATTTTCACTCATTAGTTCTTCTTCTTCAGTGGTGTATTCTTCGGATTCTCTCGAAATCGCATTGGTGGATTCGTTGATCATCTCTTGATCAGTTTCTATTTCTTTGCTGTAGGCCCTGGTGTTGGGCCTATCTTTCTTGGACATTTTTAATTACTTATTGAGTCAATTAACCATCCTCTGCTACCAGATTGTTGCAATATTTTCAGGATCAGACTCAATAAAGATAATAGGAGTTAGAGCTTTAAATATATTTCTTTTTAATTATGATAGGCATTCTATATTCACTGAATATTCAAGGTAGAAGCAGTTAGAATGGTGAGGGTGGCTCCTTATATATACAAGGGGTGGAGCTAGGAATGGGAGTGGTAAGTTATGAATACATTAAAGTCCAAAGAATAAGTTAACCTCTGATGTTCCATATATACATTATTTACACATTGGAGAATAAGGCATTTACATCTGACAATATTGGCACAGGACTCTGCCATTTTCCCCCTCCTTCTGGCTGACAATGCTCTCAGTTCCCCCTGAATATTTTAGAAACAACAGCATCCATTTCAGCTTTGCTTTCCTCCAGCATTTCAACCCTTTTAATCACCTCCACGGGCAAAGAGAGAGGAGAGTTTAGGTGTCGAGTGTAAATAATTTGTCCAAGGTTTTCCGTTGAAAGGTGCGATTGAGCTGAATCTGAATTTTAAGGCAGACCTTTTCGTCAGATGTGCCGGCAAACCGATTCCGCTTCTTAAACCTTGGGTGGATTTTGCTTTGTTAAGTTTTCTTTTTACTACGAGGGGCAGTCAGCCAACGGTTTAAATGGCAGAAATTCTTGGACCATGCTTGGCCCGCCTTTCGCAGCAGCTAGAAAACTTAAAGGGCCTTCCCCAGTTTTGCTGAACCCACTTACCCACCCACCCACCGCCAAAATAGCTTTGAAATGGAAATCGTTTGAGGTGGGAGCAGGGGTAAAATGCACTTACCTTTGCTACCGGATCGGAAATGTGAGCGTTCATGCCTCTTCTGCGTGCATGCGCAGAGGGTCAAAAGCAGGACGTGATGACGTCTCGATGGGTGGGCGGAACCTCCCACTGCCGGCCCTACCGGATCGCGCGAGCCAGATAGATCCAGCTGGATTCCACCACTGGGTGGGAAATGGGTTCGGGTTTGCCCTACCATTAAACCGAGCTGACAGATGTTTGATTCCTGAATTAATAAACATTTTCTGAAATTTATTTATTTATTTGTTCTTATTTCTATACCGCCCTTCTCCAAATAGGACTCAGGGCGGTGAACAGCCAAAGTAAAAAACAATACATACAAAATTTAAAAGCAGTTTAAAATAATTAAATATTATTTTGGCCGTAAATTAAAACAACCCAATTTAAAATCAATTTAAAATTTAACTCAAGCCAGCCCAGCTAGTTGAAATAAATGGGTTTTCAGGGCCTGACGAAATTTGCCAAAAACACTGAAATGTGAAGTAATTCAATAATTTTAGGTTTGTGTAATCTTTGGAGGGACATACGTGTGTGTATGTGGGGGGCTTTCAGCTGATTTCCACTAAGAAGACATTCCATTTATGGGTGGTTCTTGAGTTATGACCATAATGAAGCCTGCTCCTCCTGGTCATAACTTGTGAGGTTCGTAAATCAAGTCACCCAAGAGACCAACCTGATTTTACAACCTTTTTTGTAGGGGATCATCATGTAAATCAAAACCAGCTAAGGGCTGGTTTTGCCAAAACATGCATTTTTGGCAAAACCCTTGTAAAATTCAATCGCATGACCACAGGATGCTACAATGGGCTGTAAATGGGACTCAGTTGCTGAGCCCTTGGAGTGCAGTCATGTGACTAGTGCGGCAATGATTGGAACAGCAAATTTGGGTCATAAGTACCCTGTTTCCCCAAAAATAAGACATCCCCTGATAATAAATCCAATCGGGCTTTTGAGCGTATGGCAATAAGGCCAAGCGCTTATTTCAGTGTTCAAAAAATATAAGACAGAGTCTTATTTTCGGGGAAACACGGTATCTATCTATCTATCTATCTATCTATCTATCTATCTATCTATCTATCTATCATCTATCTATCTATCTATCTATCTATCTATCTATCTATCTATCTATCATCTATCTATCATCTACCCTGTTTCCCCCAAAATAAGACATCCCCTGATAATAAGCCCAATCGGGCTTTTGAGCGTATGGCAATAAGGCCAAGAGCTTATTTCAGGGTTCAAAAAATATAAGACAGAGTCTTATTTTCGGGGAAACATGGTATCTATCTATCTATCTATCTATCTATCTATCTATCTATCTATCTATCATCTATCTATCTATCTATCTATCTATCTATCTATCTATCATCTATCTATCATCTACCCTGTTTTCCCCAAAATAAGACATCCCCTGATAATAAGCGCAATCGGGCTTTTTGAGCGCATGGCAATAAGGCCAAGCACTTATTTCAGGATTCAAAAAAATATATATGACAGGGTCTTATTTTTGGGAAAACACGGTATCTATCTATCTATCTATCTATCTATCTATCTATCTATCTATCTATCTATCTATCTATCTATCTATCTATCATCTACCCTGTTTTCCCCAAAATAAGACATCCCCTGATAATAAGCCCAAAAGGGCTTTTTGAGCGCATGGCAATAAGGCCACGCGCTTATTTCAGGGTTCAAAAATATATATATGACAGGGTCTTATTTTCGGGAAAACACGGTATCTATCTATCTATCTATCTATCTATCTATCTATCTATCTATCTATCTATCTATCTATCTATCTATCTACCCTGTTTTCCCCATCCCCTGATAATAAGCCCAATAGGGCTTTTTGAGCGCATGGCAATAAGGCCAAGCGCTTATTTCAGGGTTCAAAAAAATATAAGACAGGGTCTTATTTTCAGGGAAACGCGGTACCCCCTGATCATAACTTCAAATGGTCACTAAGCAACTGGTCATAAGCCAAGGACTACCTGTATAATGCTCATTATGTACCTATTTTCTATCAGTGATTGTTTCCTAACCAGTAGGAACTCATATTTGCTGGAGCAAAAGAGAATGGGTTCATGAACCATAAAAATATAGCATCAGTTTGATCTAGAGGTTAAGATACCGATCTAGAAAATGGGAGGCTGGGAGTTCTAGTCCTGCCTGAGCCATGAAAGTTGGCTCGGTGACCCTGGGCCAGTCCCTCTCTCAGCCCAAGTCACCTCCAAGGGTTATTGTTGTGGGATAAATAGGTGGAGAAAGAAGAATTAGATAGGTTCACCCGCTTGAGTTATTTAGAAAAATAATAAAGGTGGGATAAAAACATCTTTTAAAAAATGGGTCAGGAGTACCCTCATTTTCTGGTCGAAGAAAATTAAGCCTGGTTGCTAACACAGTGCAATCAGAACTTGAATTCCACTGTTGCAGCTGCCATCTTGACTTGTTTGACAGAGTTGCATGGGAAACGCATGTTTCACAATTCTACTGTCAAGCCTGGAAGCCATCTTTTTCATTGGATCTTCAGGCCTGCCACATTTACTACTGTAGGAAACTGGGAGGTGGGAATTGTGTGGAGCCAGAGTGATATACTGTATAGTCAAAATAACATTCCTTTCTCAGAGAGTCAAGGACATCTTGCCCTGCACTTGGAAGGCTGGAACTGGGAGGCATCTCCAGTTGGGACGGTGCTTTGATTGGACCATGTGATGGACTTGTGGGTGTTGGGCAGGGACTTGAATTTTCCTTTGGCTGGGGAAAACCTGGAAGCTTTCAGATTTGGATTTCCCCAGATGTGCCAATATGACATCTCTAATAAAATGGAACTTTGAGGAACTTCAAGCCTCGGAGTGTTATTTCGTTGGAGGTGTTACTTGGAACTCTGACATCAGGAATGTAGGCTTGGTCAGTCTATAAGTAGGACAGAGGAAATAATCTTACTTCATCCTTTTCCTATTCCAGACGGACGCCCAATTGGTGTAGAAGGAATTCAGGTTCTTGGAACTGGCAATCTGATGATTTCGGATCTCACCGTCCAGCACTCTGGAATATACGTGTGTGCGGCCAATAAGCCCGGCACAAGGGTGAGGAGGACAGCCCAAGGAAGACTCGTGGTGCAAGGTAAGAACTTTCCCACTGCATCATTCCTTATCGGAAAAATTTGTCTGGTACTCATCATTTTTAGTACTCATTGTGCCTCCCAGAACCAATTAACGATGAGTACCAAGGTACTCAGGGGTGGGTTCTACTTACCTTTACTACTGGTTCACAATGGGATCGCGTGCATGTCCTCGCTTCGCTCTCGCGCACGCCTTGCTTCTGTGCATGCGCAGATCACTGATGATGACTTCTGGGGCGGTGGGCGGGGCCTCCTGCTGGTTTTACTACCGGTTCTTGCGAACCGGTCTGAACCAGGGGCAACCCACCACTGAAGGTACTGCTGTAAACGGTTGACCCAGTCAAATGCCAATTCTTTTCTTCCTATTTATGTAGCAATAGCAATAGCACTTAGATTTATATACCACTTCACAGTGCTTTACAGCCCTCTCTAAGCGGTTTACAGAGTCAGCCTCTTGCCCCCAACAATCTGGGTCCTAATATAATTACATTTTGGCCTCAATAGACGTAAGTTTCATTCTATGGAATAAGACCCTGTAGGAGAAGAGCTATGTTCTTCTGTGGTAGCAAACACTTAAAAAAATGTGATAATATTTTTGTCAACTGCCAAAAAATCCAACACAGTTCTAGGCTGCATAAACAGAGGGATAGAATCAAGATCACGTGAAGTGTTAATACCACTTTATAATGCCTTGGTAAGGCCACACGTGGAATTCTGCATCCAGTTTGGTTGCCACACTGTAAAAAAGATGTTGAGGCTCTAGAAAGAGTGCAGAGAAGAGCAACCAAGATGATTAGGGGGCTGGAGGCTAAAACACATGAAAAACAGTTGCTGGAACTGGATATGTCTACTTTTGATGAAAAGAAAAACTAGGGGTGACACAATAACAGTGTTCCGATATCTCAGAGGCTGCCACAAAGAAGGAATCAAGCTGTTCTCCAAAGCACCTGAAGGCAGGACAAGAAGCAATGGATGGAAACTAATCAAGGAGAGAAGTTTTATTAAATTTAATAAAATAAATAAAATAAAAAATAAATAAAAAGCAACTTAGAACTAAGGAAAAATTTCCTGGCAGAACAATTAATCTGTGGGACAACTTCCCTCCAGAACTTGTGAATGCTCCAACACTGGAAGTCTTTAAGAAGATGTTGGATAACCATTTGCCTGAAGTGGTGTAGGGTTTCCTGCCTAAGCAGGGGGTTGGATTAGAAGACCTCCAAGGTCCCTTCCAACTCTGTTATTCTAATTCTAATTCTGACATGTTTGATTCAAAGCTTTCCAGGGCATGAGACGTAGAGCCAGCCCCTCAATGCATCCGATGAAGTGAGCTTCACTCACCAAAGTTAATGCTCTTTTCATAAAATCCGTCCACAGAATTTTTTGAGTTGTGCTGAGAGCAACCAGGTGAAATACTACCTGTGCAGGCGTATTTCTTAACCACTATTAAAGGTACTAAAGAAAAGTTGGTCGGTTGGTTTATTCTTCTGGTTGCGTTCCGAAAAGAAGAAGGAGAAGGAGAAGGAGAAGGAGAAGAAGAAGAAGAGGAGGAGGAGGAGGAGGAGGAGGAGGAGGAGGAGGAGGAGGAGGAGGAGGAGGAGGAGGAGGAGGAAAAGGAAAAGGAAAAGGAGGAGGATTAGGAGAAGGAGAAGGAGAAGGAGAAGAAGAAGAAGAAGAAGAAGAAGAAGAAGAAGAAGAAGAAGAAGAAGAAGAAGAAGAAGAGGAGGAGGAGGAGGAGGAGGAGGAGGAGGAGGAGGAGGAGGAGGAGGAGGAGGAGGAGGAGGAGGAGGAGGAGAAGAAGAAGAAGAAAAGGAAACTAAAGAAGGGAGGTGATTCCCGCGCTGCCTCTCCCCCTTTTTCACTGCACGATTGGGGCTCTACCCCTGATCTGGGAGTCGGTGGAAATCCTTTGAAATCATGTGTGTGTTGTTGTGCACAGGAAAACCTGCCCCCCTCCCCGCCACTGCCAGCTCCTAACGACGATTCCGAAAAGCCACTTTTAATGACCGTGGCCAGCAAAGGGGGTTTCTTGAATGTTTGCTGAGTCTTCAGTCTCCATGGTGAACTTTTTTTGCAGAGAACGCCTTTTTACAAAAAAAAGGGGGGGGAAATAGAGGAGGTAGATAAAACAACCCAGCTGGCAACCCAGCCGTTGAATGGTGCCTTAATCCTTTCCTGATTACGAGCCCTCATTTTGTCTTTGAAGTCGGCCGCTTCCCCCTTTCTCATCAGCTTTTCTTGGGAACCGTTTGAGCTTGACGAGTTTCGGATTGTAAAATTATATATATTTTCCCACCCGAGCTCCCTAATTGGACATTTTCACAAGAGTTGGGAAAAAATGCAAAGATTCAATAGGCCTGGAAGTTGCTTCTTTCTGTCAGGTGGGCTCAAAATGATTTCCCCTTCTCGGAAACCGCAAGATTTTGGCAGGATTTAATCTGGCTCGGTCACCGGGACCAGTGGTGGGTTGCCCCCGGTTTACACCGGTTCTGTAGAAATGGTAGTAAAACCAGCCGGAGGCTCCACTCACATACCCCGACATCATCAGAACGCTTCTGCGCATGTGCAGAAGAGCGCGCAGCCCCGCTGGGAACTGGTAGTAAAGGTAAGTAGAACCCATCCGTTACCGGGACCCAGAGGTTTAGTCTTCCGAGCTCTCGGACTTGTGATGGGGCCGATCCTTGGGGAAACTTGTCTCTAGTGCAGGGGTGTTAAACTCAAGGCCCGGGGAGCGGATCCGGCCTGTGGGGTGCTTAGATCTGGCCCGCGGGGCTGCCCTGGAAATCGCGAAGGACTGGCCCACAGTGCCCCTGCCAATGAAAGCAGAGCTCATGAGGGCCATGTGCGACCCTCCCGAGCTCCGTTTTCACTGGAAGAGGTTTACAGGAGGCCATCCCAGCCGAAGGGGGCCTTGGGGGCCAGGGTGGGTGTGGCCAACATGCCGTCACTTGAGTTGGCGGGGGTGCCTGTGGTGGCCCAAGCGCTCTACCAGTGAAAATGGGCTCCCGAACTCTGTTTTCGCTGGCAGAGGACATCCCAGCTGCAAACGGAGCTTGGGAGCCCATTTTCACTGGCAGAGCACTCGGGCCACCACAGGCACCACCCAACACAAGTAACGTCATGTTGGCCACACTCACCCAGGCCACACCCACCCCGGCCCCCTGAGGTCAAACATAACCTTGATATGGCCCTCAATGAAATTGAGTTTGACGCCCCTGCTCTAGTGGATCCAACAAGACAGACACAGACTTCAAAGGATAATTAGAACTGCAGAAAAAGCTGTTGCTTCAACTTGCCTTCCATGGAGGACCTGTATACTGCACGAGTCAAAAAGAGGACTGTGAAAGTATCTACAGACCCATCGCATCCTGGACATAAACTGTTTCAACTCCTACCCTCAAAACGACACTATAGAGCACTGCACACCAAAACAACTAGACACAAGAACAGTTTTTTCCCAAACGCCATCACTCTGCCAAACAAATAATTCCCTCAACACTGTCAAACTATTTACTAAGTCTGCACTACTATTAATCTTCTCATCATTCCTATCACCCATCTCCTTCCACTTATGATTGTATGACTGTAACCTTGTTGCTGGTATCCTTATGATTTATATTGACAGCTTCCTAATATGATTTGATTGCTTATTTGTACCCTATGATATCATTAAGTGTTGTACCTTATGGTTCTTGATGAAGGTATCTTTTCTTTTATGCACACTGAGAGCATATGCACCAAGACAAATTCCTTGTGTGTCCAATCACACTTGGCCAATAAAGAATTCAATTATCTTCTCTTCTCTTCTCTTCTCTTCTCTTCTCTTCTCTTCTCTTCTCTTCTCTTCTCTTCTCTTCTCGTCTCGTCTCGTCTCGTCTCGTCTCTTCTCTTCTCTTCTATTCTATTCTATTCTATTCTATTCTATTCTACTCTATGTTCAGATGTCCTGCTCCATTCTTCTTCTTCCCCAAACCCTCGAAATAATTTATCCTTTTAGCCATGTGCTGATGTCCAGCCATCAGCGGTAGCATTGAGGAATGGCTCTTCTCAGCTCGCAAGCTGTCAGGTGGCTGCAGATGGCATCTCGGGAAGGTGTTGGGTGAAGCATTGCCTCCTACATCATTTCAAAAGCAGGCAGCTGGAAGGGGCGTAGCAGTAAGTCACAGGAAGGGATTGGAATGGACTGTTTGGAAAACAGGCAAGGAAAACCTGGTGGAGCCACCAACAGGTTCTTCTTTTCCTCTTTTAATTACAGTCAAACAGGCCTCCTTTGAGGGACGCGGTGGCTCGGTGGCTAAGACGCTGAGCTTGTCGGTTGAAAGGTTGGCAGTTCAGCGGTTCGAACCCCTAGTGTCACATAACAGACTGAGCTCCCGTTACTTGTCCCAGCTTCTGGCAACCTAGCAGTTTGAAAGCATGTAAAAAATGCAAGTAGAAAAATAGGGACCACCTTTGGTGGGAAGGTAACAGCATTCCGGATTTTGGGGTTGAGTCATGCTGGCCACATGACCATGGAGACGTCTTCGGACTGCACTGGCTTTTCAGCTTTGAAACAGAGATGAGCACCACCCCCTAGAGTCAGGAACGACTAGCAAATATGTGAGGGGCACTTTTACCTATGCCTCCTTTGCCTCATTTAAATTTGTATGTTACTGAATTTTTTAGGCTGGCCTTCCATCTTCCTTCCCTCTTTCTTTCCCTCTTTCTTTCTTTCTTTCTTTCTTTCTTTCTTTCTTTCTTTCTTTCTTTCTTTCTTTCTTTCTTGCAGATAGAAAAAGTAAAGAAAAATAAAGATAAACAATATATAAAGAAGCGGCTTACAGTCTTTTTTTTTTTTTTACTGCAGTTCCAAATAAATATATTATCTAGCCCCCCCTCTTTAAACTTCCATTGTAATTCCCTCCTCTCCGTGTTTCACTCTTTCTAATTATCAAAATCATTCATCATCCATTCATTATTTTTCTGTTTCTGCAAGGAGCCATACAGCTTCAGCGTAAACAGTTTCCAGTCACCGACAAATGTACTTTGTTTTTCTTTTCCTTAATCAAACAAGTCAGTTTTGCCTCTTTATTTCTGAGCCTCACTTGATGGCGAATTCCATCCATCTGTTCCCTCCTATGGAAAACCAAATTGTGGCTTGTTCCATTCAACTTGTATCTCCAACCTTTTTCTGAACTTCAGTTCTCTTTTCTTCCCCGGAAAAGCACATGTTGCTTTCTCCGCTGTAAACACAATGATCTTCCTACTCCATATTAAAAAGTCCACCCGATTAGTTAACCCTCAGAGCAGGGGTGGGATTAAAAAATTTTAGCAACCAGTTCTCTGCCTGGTTGCTGGGTGGGCGTGGCCTACTCGGCTTCCTACACCACAGCAGGGGGTGTGTTTTTGCCCTCCCCAAGCTCTGGAGGCTTTTCTCGAGCCTCCGGGAGGGTGAAAATGGCCTTCCCCAGGCTCCGGAGGCCCTTTGGAGGCTGGAAACGGGTCCGTTTCCAGACTTCCAGAAATTCCCGGAGGCCGGTTTTTCGCCCAGATTTTCACCCTCTTTGTGGGGGGAAAAAGGTGCATCTTATACTCCGAAAAATAGGGTAGTGTTGAGATCCAAAGGGGAAGGGGGGGCATCAGAACTTCAAATCTGGGCCATAAGTTGCTTTGGGGGGGGTGTCTTTGAATGGTTGCTAAGCAGCTATTTGCAAGTTGAGGACTTCTATGCAGAAGGCAGCAAAGAAGACCAGATCCAATAGTTCAATGCAAGGCAATCTATTTGCCTCCTTCTCTCTTCCCCGCTGGCTGTCAAAAGCCTCGGAACTATGATGGATGAACTGATTTCAAACGCCTCTGAAGAAACGCTCATGCCCTTCAGTGTTGAATAGGCTGCTCTTCGCAGTCCTTCACTCTGTTGTCTTCTTCAGCATAAAAGACCTCCCTGCCCCAGCAAGTATTAGCAGCTCCTCGGCTGTCCCAGAGTTGCCTGGGAGCTGCTGGGCTCTGAAAGCCCTTCTGTTTACCTTCCTTCCATTGTTTGCCCATCTTTGCTTTTCCATATGGAGCTCCGTGCCACGGTATCAGGGCGCTGTGGTTGCATTTACAGTGGCCTCATACACACACAACAAAAAAGGTAACCGGACCGGGAAAAAACCCAAGCCACTGAAAGTGCACAATTTGCTGACCTTGGTCAGGGTCAACCATGGCTGGATTTTTGTGGGTTTGGCCATTGCACCAACAGAGTCTCTTTGGTTAGTTTATGGTTCAGTTTATTATGTAAATCCTGGATCTCAGATTTTTTTTTTTTTAGCAGGCCAATTAAAAGGTGTAAGCAACTTGTGATGGTTAACTGAGTTGAGCTATTCTCCAAAGCACCTGAGGGCAGGACAAGAAGCAATGGGTGGAAACTAATCAAGGAGAGAAGCAACCTAGAACTAAGGAGGAATTTCCTGGCACTGAGAACAATTAAACAGTGGAACAACTTCCCTCCAGAAGTTGTGAATGCTCCAACACTGGAAGTTTTTAAGAAGATGTTGGATAACCATTTGTTTGAAGTGGTGTAGGGTTTCCTGCCTAAGCAAGGGGTTGGACTAGAAGACCTCCAAGGTCCCTTCCAACTCTGTTATTCTATTCTGTTCTGTTCTGTTCTGTCCTGTCCTGTCCTGTCCTGTCCTGTCCTGCTCTGCTCTGCTCTACTCTACTCTTCTATCCTATATTCTATTCTATTCTATTCTATTCTATTCTATTCTATTCTATTCTATTCTATTCTATTCATTTAGATAAAAAATCCTCTTTTGAAGATGGAATATGATTTGTAGGGAGTCACTTTATTCACACCGTAGATGTTTTGCAAATCCAGTGGCTGCAAGCACACATGCTAAGCCTGGTTACGGTTCATCTAACTTGGCTTTGTGGACTTAGCACATTGGTCCCCAACCTTTATGGCTTGGCGACCTGCTGATGGAGAGAGAGGGGACCAGGCTCATGCACATAGTGGGCCAGTGTGTGCGCATGCACTGGCCACCGCTCACACATGTGACAGCCAGCCATTCACACAGCCCACTCCTGAACCAGCCACGGCCTGGGGATTGGGGACCCCTGGCTTAGAATATAGTGTGAATCTGAGCTACTTGGGTTCTTTATAGCTGAACGTATTGTGCACAAATTAACTAAATATGTTTACCCAGCCTCTGGAGGATGTAACTCCCTAAGTAGGAATAACAGTATTGGAAGGGATCTTGAAGGTCTTCTGATCCACCCCTCTGTTCAAGTAGGAAATCCAACACCATTTCAGACAAGTGGCTGTCCAGTCTCCTCTTAAAAACCTCCAGTGTTGGAGCACCCAAAACTTCTGAAGACAAGCCGTTCCACTGATTAATTGTTCTCCCTGTTAGGAAATTTCTCCTTAATTCGTTCTCTCCTTGATGAGTTTCCACCCGTTGCTTCTCGTCCTGCCTTCAGGTGCTTTGGAGAATAGCTTGACTCTCTCTTCTTTGTGGCAACTCCTGAGATATTAGAAGACTGCTATCATGTCTCCCCTAGTCCTTCTCTTCATTAAACTAGACATACCAAATTTCTGCAACCGTTCTTCCTATGTTTTAGCCTCCAGTCTCCTAACCATCTCCGTTGCTCTTCTCTGCACTCTTTCCAGAGTCTAAATATCTTTTTTATTTTTTTATTTTTTATTTATTTATTTATTTTTATATGCCGCCCTTCTCCAGAGACTCAGGGCGGCTTACAATGAGTTAAGCAATAGTCTTCATACTTTTGTATAATTTATAC
This sequence comes from Pantherophis guttatus, assembly GCF_059756535.1. Classification (NCBI taxonomy): domain Eukaryota; kingdom Metazoa; phylum Chordata; class Lepidosauria; order Squamata; family Colubridae; genus Pantherophis; species Pantherophis guttatus. The sequence goes on from NC_142075.1 coordinate 9,166,849, forward strand.
AAAGTCAGCTTATTGCCCCCACAAACTGGGTCCTCAATTTACCCACCTTAGAAAGGATGGAAGGCTGAGTCAACCTTGAGCCTTGGCGAGATTCGAACCAGCAGTAATTGCAGGCAGCTGGAGTTAAATTACAATGCATTAGTCTGCTGAGCTATCCAGTTAGCAAAGTATCTCCAGCAGTGGTGAAATCCTCCACGGGTTGCCACCATTTCGCTGCCTGCTGCACACGCGCATGCTGCACACGCACATGCATGGTGCGCACCAAACACACGCCATATGCGCAGTGCGCACCAAACACACGCTTCGCGTGGAAAAAGGAGCCGTTTGAAGGTAAGTAGAACAGCGAGGATGGGGAACAACTGTGCCACACAATTTAGATTTGCTAGAAAGCAGGATTCTAGTGAATATAAATTGCGCGGCACAGCTGATGGTTGGAAATACTGATTCAGATGAACCAGTAACTTTTTTTTACTACCGATTCGCCCGAACCGGTAGCATTTCACCCCTGATCTCCAGAGAGTTTACCAATGGTGTTTTTCTTGTGGTAGGAAGTTCCACAGTTTAAGCAAACCTTGGAGAAGACTCTTGTCTTGTCCCTTGTCTTGTTTCTTGGCCTGATTGTGACCAGAAGAAAACATCCATTTGAGTATTTATTTTAGTGAGCCTGGACTAGAAGCTCTTATTCATTTATTCCCTGTGTAGGAAAACCTGGATTACATTTCTTTCAATTCCCAAAGTCAAGCAAGCAAGGTGTCTTTCACTTTTCTTTTCCAGCTCCTGCAGAATTTGTCCAGCATCCTCAGTCAATTGCCAGACCTGTGGGGACCACCGCCATTTTTACCTGCTTGGCCCAAGGAGAGCCTTCCCCACAGATCACATGGTTGAAGAATGGGCAGATTTTGGAGCCGAGCGAGCACATTAAACTGAAGAACAACAATAGGTAAGATTCGAGTTCAGCAGAGTTCAGTAGGCATACTGGGTATTTGAGCCTGGATCTACCAGATGTCAAGGTAAAGTCAGGGTCAGGCCCTACAAACTTCTTGGACACATCTAGCCCAGTGATGGGTTTCAGATTTTTTTACTACTGGTTCTGTGGGTGTGGCTTGGTGGGCGTGGCAAGGCTTGGTGGGCGTGGCAAGGGAAGGATACTGTAAAATCTCCATTCCCTCCCTAATTCAAGGGAAGGTTATTGCAAAATCCCCATTTCCTCCTGATCAGTTGGGACTCGGGAGGCAGAGAATAGATGGGGCCAGTCAGAATTTTTACTACCGGTTCTCCGAACTACTCAAAATTTCCACTACCGGTTCTCCAAAACTGGTCAGAACCTGCTGAAACCCACCTCTGATATGGCTCAAATGTTGGACCAAAGGACTCTTAATAATGAACGGTGGAATTATCTCACCAGCACAATCTTGATTCTCAGCAAAGCTTAGGCAACCCTACTTTTTCTGTGCTAGAAGGACGCAATGTTTGTATCATGGAAATAGCGGGTTAGATTGAGCCTAGTGCGAAAATTGCCACTCAGGGGGCTTGGTTTCTATGGAAATAATACAGAAGAATGCCGGGGAAATAACAGAGGCCAAGCTATAAATCTCTAGGTTATAGAATCCCCTAATGAAAGATAACAGGGTTAAGTAATATGACTGGAAGTCTGTGAGCACCAGCAAAAAGTTAAAAAAAGGAGTGACAAAGATGCAGAATTCTTTGAAATTTCACAGAGGCAAACGGGGGTGCCCCCAAGAGATGGTTCCCCCCAAAGAAATCAAGGTGGTGGCCAGAAAGGTGTTATTGAAACCACACTGTTGTTGTTGTTGGGTTGTTGAAGTTGTAAAGCTTCAGGTGCAACCACCAACATTTCCCCACCGTATGGATTGTTAAACAGGTGCCACGGTGGAAGGAGATATTAGGAACTGCAGTCCTGTCTGGAAAACATCTGGTTGGATAAGGTCTCGCGTCCATCTTGTCTTGACTCCCAACATGGTATAAGATCTCCTGCTTGAGCAGGAGGTTGGACTAGAAGACCTCCAAAGTCCCCTTATTCTATGTTCTATGAGACTAGTAATCTCGGTATAATTTATGGCAGGAAGGCAGACCTTTATTAACTGCGGGTCCTCGAAATTCAATTTTCAAGAGGTATGATAGGAGCAAACCAGGGGTGAAATGCTCCCGGTTCGGACCGGATCACCCGATCCGGTAGCAATGGCAGCGAGTGGTTCGGAGAACCGGTAGCAAAAATCCCTGAGCCCCGCCCCCATGCCCAGCTGAGCTGCGCGACCATCAGAGGCTTTTTTTTTTTACTTTTAAAAGCATTTTTTCTACAACCTCTTCCGATGAAAAAAATGCTTTTAAAAGTAAAAAAAACCGCCTCTGATGATCGCGCGGCTCAGCTGGGATCATCAGAGGCTTTTAAAAGCATTTTTTTTTTTACAACCTCTTCGGCCGAAAAAATGCTTTTAAAAGTAAAAAAAACCGCCTCTGATGATCGCGCAGCTCAGCTGGGATCATCAGAGGCTTTTAAAAGTATTTTTTTCTGCAATCTCTTTGGCCGAAGAGGTTGTAGAGAAAATGCTTTTAAAAGCCTCTGACAATCCCAGCTGAGTTCCCTGATCATCAGAGACTTTTAAAAGCATTTTTTTTTCCTGCAATCTCTTTGGCCGAAGAGGCTATAGAAAAAATGCTTTTAAAAGTTTTTTAAAAAAAAGTTGACCACGCCCACCCAGTCACATTACCCCCACCACCTCCAAGCCACGCCCACAGAACTGGTAGTAACAAATTTTACATTTCACCACTGGAGCAAACCCATCAAAAGTGGGCGGGGATGAAGCCGGAGTGGGAGTGGCCAGGATAAAAAGTAGATGAAGACAATAGACAATCTATTATGGAAATGTCTGTGGAGATTCTCAACCATCCAGGTCATTGGTGATTTTTTTTTTTTTGAAAAAAAAACATCTTTTTCTAGTTGTGTTTTGTTTTGTGTTTTGAAAAAAAGCCCCTTTGAGTCTATTAAGGTAAAGGTAAAGGTTCCCCTCGCACATATGTGCTAGTTGTTCCTGACTCTAGGGGGCGGTGCTCATCTCCATTTCAAAGCCGAAGAGCCAGTGCTGTCCGAAGATGTCTCCGTGGTCATGTGGCTGGCATGACTAAACGCCAAAGGCGCATGGAACACTGTTACCTTCCCACCAAAGGTGGTCCCTATTTTTCTACTTGCATTTTTTATGTGCTTTCGAACTGCTAGGTTGGCAGAAGCTGGGACAAGTCACGGGAGCTCACCCCGTTACGCAGCACTAGGGATTCGAACCGCTGAACTGCCGACCTTTTGATCAACAAGCTCAGTGTCTTAGCCCCTGAGTCACTGCGTCCCTTTACTGTATCTACAGTAGATACAGTCGTGCATCCCTTTTGAGACTATTAGAGAAATACAAATTTAAAAATCCCACTTTGGCTTCATTTAAAAGTGGCATCAATCTGGCGTCGGCTTCTTGGAGGAGCTCAGGGGGGGCCAGCCCCAAAATTTTGGGACGGGCTTGTAAAGCTGGTTGTAACTTGCCTCGATCCCTTCCTCGCACGGATAGGTCCCCAAACGAAACGTTGCAATCATCTCAGCTCCCCAAGCTTGCAAAGGCTGGCAGATTAACTCCTGCTTCCTTTTCACCCTCTCTGCTTTTTCCTCTCCTGCCAGCCTGTTCTCAGTTTTCTGCTTTTGACTGGCCTGTCAGGAGCATCGTGCCAACAAATGGAGGCTGGGAAGGCAGGGGAAAGAGAACAAAAGAGGAGACGGAGACGGATGGGGTGGGGTGGGGTGGGGGGAAGCTAATTTTTTATTTAAATTACATTTACAATTAATTGCATCATCCAAATGGAAGCCGTTTAATGAAAGAGTTGGTGCGGTTGCTCCTAAATATTTGAACTCCTTTTTTTCACTACCACCCCCTCTTCGGTCACATTAAAAAAATAAGTCACAATCCAGCAACACATTTTTGTTGTGGTGGGGAAGAGGTGAGGGGGGGAAGGTCTAGGGGTGGGAAGGCTGCTTGTGATCTTGCAGTGTCCTGCCCAGAGGGGGGTGAGCTGCTAGTGTAACACACTCAGAGCAGGCGTGAAAAAGAATAAGGAGAAAAAAATGTAAAGCTGTCACCAATGAAGGGTCCTTGTTTCTCTGCTGCCGGGCTCAGTTCTGTGCATCAGGGCCGTGTGTGTGTGTGTGTGTGTGTGTGTGTGTGTGTGTGTGTGTGTGTACATGTGCATATGCTGGGGGACGTGATGTGCAAACTCGGAATATAAATTGCATGAAAGGGTCTGTGGTTACTGGAATGCGTTTATCGCAACAGCAGGTAGCAAAAGCCAAGCATATACACGCAAAGGCAAGCTCCGAATATCGATTTTTCATTCCTTGCTGGGAGATTGTATTTACAAAATGGTAATTAAGTGGCTTTCATTCATTAATCCTGCCAAAAAGCAATTCAGAGCCTCGGCCGAGGGCTCAGGTGTCATTTGCTCTGCTCCATAAATTTGCATCTTACGAGCCCACCCCCACTTTCGCTCCCCGGAGACCCACAAATCCTAAATCCTCTTTTCTAAGTTGGCAGTGGGTGGGCGGGTGGGAGGCTGATTTCTCTTTGAATGGATTGGGTTAAGAAGATGTTGCGCCAGAAGCAATATTCCGGTTTGTGATGTATTTCTGAGACAACTTTGCTCCTAAACCATTGATAACTCACCTCAGAGGTGGGTTTCAGCAGGTTCTGACCAGTTCTGGAGAACCGGTAGTGGAAATTTTGAGTAGTTCAGAGAATCGGTAAATACCTCCTCTGACTGGTTCTGCCCCCATCTATTCTCTGCCTCCTGAGTCCCAGCTGATGGGGAGGAAATGGGGATTTTGCAGTATCCTTCCCCCTGCCATGCCCACCAAGCCACGCCTACCAAGCCACACCCACAGAACTGGTGGTAAAAAATTTTGAAACCCACCACTCACTCACTTATGACTTTCAGCATGTGCATTAATAATGGACTTTTGATGCCATGCGCTTACTAATAAAACCGCAACCTCTATTTGCACCAGTTAAAACTTCCAGAAAAACCCTTCAGGAACAACTTTGAAAAATAGTCCAGCTGTAGTATTTATTTATTGATTTAAGAAAATTTGTAGGGCTGCCCACTTGCTCTTGATGACTCTGGGTGGCTTACAAAAATAAAAAAAGACCACCAACATAAAGACAATAAAAACAATAATAACTGAGACGTGTTGCCAGTTTCAGCTCTCTCAGGAACAGGTGTAGCTGGCATACTACAGTAGATAAAAGGTAAAAGTAAAGGTTCTCCTTGCCTAGATGCTAGTCGTTCCCGAATCTAAGTGTCAGTGCTCATCTCCGTTTCAAAGCCGAAGAGCCAGCACTGTCCGAAGACGTCTCCGTGGTCATGTGGCCGGCATGACTCAACGCCAAAGGTGCACGGAATGCTGTTCCCTTCCCACCAAAGGTGGTCCCTGTTTTTCTACTTGCATTTTTTACGTGCTTTCGAACTGCTAGGTTGGCAGAAGCTGGGACAAGTAACGGGAGCTCATCCAGTTACGCGGCACTAGAGATTCGAACCTCTGAACTGCTGACCTTTCGATCGAGAAGCTCAGCGTCTTAGCCACTGAGACACCGTGTACTGCATCTACAGTAGATACAGTCGTGCAAATTGTATGATGGTTCTGTGTTCTAAGTGTAGAGTAAAAGGGGAAAAAACCATTTGACTTCTGATTCTTTTTAGCGCAGTACAGCCTCAACTTTATACTTTTATCTATTAGCCACTTCTATAACAACAACGTTATCTAAACAGCACAATCCAAAGTCAAAGTTCTGGGTTTTTTTCCATCTCAAGCATGTCTCAGTGCTTTTCAAAAGGCAACTGATTTGTTTTTTCCTTGAGGAGGAAGAAGAAAACATTTCACTTCTCCTCCAAGAAGCTTTATCAGTTCTGATGGTGGGGGTCATGGACAGATAGGTTCTGATAGGATGGGGTGGGGAATGGAAGGATCACATTTCTTTGCAGTCATCTGGACATTAGTACTCTCTCTGAGAGCTCTTGAGGCCACTTGGGGGTTTATCAGTGCCCTCAGGGTCATCTGAATCAGGATGCAATTGGTTGTGGAATCAACCAATCAGGTGGAACCAGCTGCCTTTTTGGGGGGGGGAACACCTTTGAGACAACTATGACTTGGATGACTGAGAGTCTCCACAGACATCTCAAACATGAAATCCAGAAGTCCTCTTAGTTTTCTTCTTGTAGCCTTGCAGGAGGAACCACCATTGCTGAAAACAGATGCCAGCATTTCTTCACCAGGTTGCCTCACCCTGAAGTGTAGTTATCCATGGAGCATAAAAATGCAAGGTGCACCGACAGAGGAGAATGTTTGTAGTTCAGGGTCTAAACAAGAGGTCCTCGATGCTCCCTGAGCTTGGTGCTTTTCTTGCAGATGTCTCATTCCCAAGCCAGGTGACATCATTAATGCTAGTAGGATTTGGGGAGTGGTACATCCCACTCCCTACTAACACTGATGATATTACCTAGCTTGGTAATGAAATGTCTGCAAGGAAAGAACCAAGCTCGGGGAGCACCAAGGACCCCTGAATGCCAGATGTGCTTTTTTGGAGCAAGCTGATAGTCTTTTTCCCCGTCTACTGTGCCATGTTCAGTTGCTCACTCACTTCCCTGTAGGAAGCCATTCACAAGCCCGTTTGTTCCGGTGTGATTTGCTGGACTTATCCAAAGCTGCTTGCAACGTTTTCCAAACCTTTGGGGTTTCCACACTGGGATACGGTGCAGTGGTGAGTTGCTACCGGTTCGGGCGAATTGGTAGCAGTGGCGACAGGAGGCTCTGCCCACCTTCCCGGACGTCATCAAATACAATCTGCACATGCGCAGAACAGGGGTGGGTTCTACTTACCTTTATTACCGGTTCGCAATGGGGCCGCGCATGCTTCTGCTGATGACGTCAGGGTGGGTGGGCGGAGCCTCCCTCCGGTTTTACTACCGGTTCTATAGAACCGGTCCGAACCGGGGGCAACCCACCACTGGCACAGAAGCTTCTGCGCATGCATAGACAAGGCACGCGCAGGAACGAACCGGTCGCAAAGGTAAGTGAAACCCACCCCTGATACGGTGTGAAAAGGTGTGACATTTCCCTTTTCTCTGTTGGCGCTCGCCTGGCTGGTACGCCAGGTTTGCGTACCAGCCAGATCTTCTTGGTTGGGGGACGGTGGGGGACGGGGAGGCGACAGCTGACATTCACCCCCCCCTTCCCTTTCACAGCCACATGCGTCGGCTTCATGGCTCTGTCATGTTTTATCACCCCTGCCCCCCTCCATTCACCCCCCACACCCGTCCTGCTCTCTACGAGGCTGAGCCTCTCTTTACATAGAAACTGTTTCACACGTGTGCCAGATGGAGCCTGCACATAAATTAGATCCTGGCTGATTGCAAAAAGCTTGACATGAGGGCCGCAATTCTCTGCCTTCCCTGGGGTGTTTTGCTGCGACCCACGAAAGGGAATTAATGTTTGCTGTTGCGAAGGGGGAGGGCACACCGTTGACACTCCCCCCTCCCCCTTTTCAGCATGCGTGTCTGTGTGTGTGTGTGTGTGTTGGGGTGTGTGTGTATTTCCATGCTAAAGGCTACCTTTGCTCTTCGAAAAAAGACAAGGGAGAGGCCATGACGAAAAGCACCTTTGATTTTATGTCCTTTGCCATACACGAAAACAATTGTTCGCTAGCGATAGGATAAGCGTACCTGACAGTTTTCCTTTTTTGCGTCTCGTGAAAAGAGGTTGGGAACAAGTTTTTGGAAATCTGAACACGAGAATAACAAGAGTTGGAAGGGACCTTGGAGGTCTTCTAGTCCAACCCCTTGCTTAGGCAGGAAATCCTATACCAGGGATGGCTAACCTTTCTGCCATCATGTGCCAAAAGTGTGCGTGTGCATGTGCGTGCCCACACCCATAATTCAATGTGCCCCATACATGCGTGCACGACCCCCCCTCACGCTCCCCCTGCTTTTGGCACGCAGTGGGATTGGTAGGCTCATTTTTTGCCCTCCCCAGGCTCCAGAGCCTTTCTAGGCTCCCACCCCCCGGAGACCCTCTGGAGGCCAGAAACAGCTCATTTCCCAACTTCTGGAAGTCGGCAAACAGGACATTTCTGGCCTCCGGAGGACGTCTGGTGGGGTGGGGAAGGCCGTTTTCACCCTCCCCAGACCCCTAGAAAGCCTCTGGAGCCTGGGGAGAGCAAAAAATGGGCCTTCCCCCCCCCCCACACACACACACATCAGAGGCCCTCCGGAGGCCGGAAACAGCCTGTTTCCCGAATTCCAGTGGGACTGGAAGGCCCGAAAATCACCGGAACTGAGCTGGAGCCATAGGTTCGCCATCACTGTCCTATACCATTTCAGACAAATGGTTATCCAATCTCTTCTTAAAAACTTCCAGTGTTGGGAGCATTCACAACTTCTATTTGTAAATTGTATTGCACGCTTCGGGAAGAGGCCTATGGCTTGCAAGCCTCAACCCTGTGCTTCATTTCGGTGAAGATCCTGGCTTACCCTCCCTCCGGCATGGTGGCAAACTTTTCCCCATTTTGCAAAAGTTTGTATAAAGTCAGGGATGAGATTGGAGCTTTGGGATGCTCAGCCTCCAGAGTCACAATTTATTCTCGGGATTAGCACATCAGGCAGGATGCTCAGCGTTGAGCAGAAAAGGCCCGTCATGTTCTCTGGCATCTACTTCCAAGTCAGTGGCTTAACTGCCTTCCCTAAACCTATTGCCTTCCCGATATGCTTGACTTCGAACCAGGGGTGCTATTCAGCGGGTTCTGGCGAACCGGTAGCGGAAATTTTGAGTAGTTCAGAGAACCGGCAAATACCATCTCTAGCTGGCCCCAGAGCGGGGTGGGAATGGAGATTTTGCAATATCCTTCCCCCTGGAGTGGGCTGGGAATGGAGATTTTGCAATATCCTTCCCCCAGGAGTGGAGAGGAAATGGGGATTTTGCAGTATCTTTCCCCTGGAGTGGGGAGGGAATGGGGATTTTGCAATATCCTTCCCCCTGGAGTGGGCTGGGAATGGAGATTTTGCAATATCCTTCCCCCCAGGAGTGGAGAGGAAATGGGGATTTTGCAGTATCTTTCCCCTGGAGTGGGGAGGGAATGGGGATTTTGCAGTATCCTTCCCCTGGAGTGGGGTGGGAATGGAGATTTTGCAGTACCCTTCCCCTGCCACGCCCATCAAGCCACACCACGCCCACCAAGCCATGCCCCCAGAACCAGTAATAAAAAAATTTGAATTCCACCACTGCTTCCAACCCTCAAAAACCCCTGAGCAGCAGTAAGTCAAGATGGCTGTCTCCTTGGCTGCAGAAAACCTGATGCAACAATGACTTGGGCCTTGCCTGCTCCAGTGGGCGTTCTTCTTCCAAAGGTGCTACTATAATCTTAACAGAATAACAGACTTGGAAGAGACTTGGAGGTCTTCCAGTCCAATGCCCCAAATAAAAGACCTTATAGCATGTCAGACAAATGGCTGTCCAATCTTTTCTTTGAAAATCTCCAGTGATGGAGCACCTACAACTTCTGGAGGCAAGTTGTTCCACTGATTAATTGTCCTCACTGTCAGGAAATCTCTCCATAGTTCGAGGTTGCTCCTCTCCTTGATTAGTTTCCATCCGTTGCTTCTTGTCCTGCTTTTAGAGAATAGGTGGATTCCCCTCTCTTCTTTGTGGCAACCCCTGAGATATTGGAACACCTCAATTCCTGCCATAGTTCTTTGTATGTTTCAGCTCCAGTTTCCTCAAAGGTCACATAGAACCAAAAGAACAGCTTCTGAAAAATAGCGTTTAGCCACCTTTGCATCCTCTGTTTTGGGGGTCCCCAGTGTTGCACTCACCTGGATTAAGAAATTGTCCCCATCCCTAACATCACCCAGCTTCAGATTTTTTTGGAAGAGAGGGAAGTTTCATCAGATGTACCAAATCTGGGCCATCACAGAGAGGCCTTTCGGCCACTTCGCTAAAATCATCTCAGCAGCCAAATTTAATCCGGATGTATCCCGTACCCTGTACGGTTCTGGATATTTGCAGAGGAGGAACGGATGATGTTGAACAAGACAGATGTGATTATATGGAACTGGGAACATCCTAGTACAGTGATGGCTAACCTTTTTGCCGTCGCGTGCCAAAAGCGGGGGGAGCGCGGGGGGTTGCATGCGTGCGGGCCCACACCCACAGGTCAATATGCCCCACCCCCCTGTGCACGCACGTGTGACCCCCCTGTGCTCCCCCACTTTTGGCATGCGATGGCATGGTGGCCATTTTTCACCTTCCCCAGGCTCCAGAGGCTTTCTAGGAGCCTGGGGAGGGCAAAAACAGCCTTCCCCTCCCCTCTGGAGGCCCTCCAGTGGGCCCGGAAGGCCCGAAAATCAGTTGGCGTGCGCGTGCATGTGCGCTACAGCTGAGCTAGGGCAATGCTCGCATGCCCACCGATATGGGTCCCCGTGCCACCCGTGGCACGCGTGCCACAGGTTCGCCATCATGGTCCTAGGAAGAATTTGTGCTGATCTGGTAGTTTGTTGATAGCCTGTATTGCTCAGTTATTTATATTCTCCTTACACGGAGCAATGGGAATTCCTCATTGTATTTACTTTATTGATTAGCCTTTCAACCGTATCATCAAACAATAAATATTAACTTGACTGCTTTTGTTCCACAATTGCTGGCAGGGATCAGATAACTTGCTTAACCCCCTAAGCCTGTGCGAACCAAACAGTGATGCTTTGCTCACTTAGCATGTTCTGTCCAACAAATAAACCAGATAACGGTTTAAAATTATAGCCTGGTTCGCACCACACATCGAAATACAAACTGTTCAACGCCGTTTAGCCAAGTCTTGTTATGTGAATCCAGCCAAACTGGCCGTCAGTCCTTCGAGGTAAACAGGACTAGGAATCCAAAGTCATGCAGGCTAATACTACGTTTTTAGAGAACTATTGTAGCAGACACTTGCAAATCTGAATGCATGCCTCTCTCTTTCTCCCTCTCCCTCTCTCTCTCGCTTTCTTTCTCTCTCCCTCTCTCTTTCTCTCTCTCTTTCTCTCTCTTTCTCTCTCCCTCCCTCCCTCTCTCTCTCTCTCTTCTCTCTCTTTCTCTCTCCCTCTCTCTCCCCCCTCTCTCTTTCCTTCTCTTTCTTTCTCTCTTTCTCTCTCTCCCTCTTTCTCTCTCTTCTCTCTCTCTCCCTCTCTTTCCCTCTCTCCCCCTCTCCCTTTCCTTCTCTCTCTCTCTCTTTCTTTCTTTCTTTCTCTCCCTCTCCTTGTCTATTTCTCTCTCTTTTCTCTCTTTCTCTCTCTCTTCTCTCTCTCTTTTGCTCTCCCTCTCTCTCTCCCCCTCTCTCTTTCCTTCTCTCTTTCTCCCTCTCCCACTTTCTCTCATTCTCTCTCTCTCTTTCTCTCTCTCTCTCTCCCCCTCTCTCTCTTTCCTTCTCTCTCTTTCTCTCTCTCCTCCCTCTCCCTCTCTTTTTCTCTCCCCCTCCCTCCCTCCCATTATCTTAATGAGAGCTAGATATGGTCTTGTCTGAAATAGCAATAGCATTTAGGCTTTACAGCACTCTCTGGCCAGTTTACAATGTACAAGCATTATTTGCATGTTGCCCCCAACAATCTGGGTCCTCATTTTATCAACAGGATAGAAGGCTGAGTCAACCTTGAGCTGGTCAGGATTGAACTCCAAGCTGTGGCCAAAGCTTGCCTGTAATACTACACTTTAACTACTGCATCACCAGGGCTCACACATGTTTTCTTAGGTTACAGTTCTGGCCCTGACTCAGATTAATTTTTTTAAATCTGACTCTTTCCTTGGGAATTGCTGTTTCTTCAGTTCTTCAAGGCTTTTCCCTCTTTCCACTAGGTTGGCAAAGTAATGTTCATAGCAAGACCTAATAGTACCAGATAGTTTGGGATCAATTATGCAAAAAAATTCCCTCCTGGTCTTTTAAAATATCGGTATGCATTCACACACCGGTGCATTCACACATGAAAAAGCATGTCTTTCTATTTGTCCTGAACCCAAAACCAGCCGTTTCTAATTGGGAGAGTAAATGGACGTGTTAAAAGAGAGAAGAAAGAGAGGAAGGATTATATGTTCACACTACATCATTCTTTACTTTCTAACTTTCTGCAAAATTTGCTTCTGGGTGCAATTCAAGGGGTTGGTAAACACCTTTAGAGCCCTTCAGGACATAAATCCAGGTTACTTAAGGGAGCATCTCATCCAGGGATGAAATCCAGCAGGTTCCGACAGGTTCTGGAGAAGCGGTAGCAGAAGTTTTGAGTAGTTTGGAGAACTGGCAAATACCATCTCTGGCTGGCCCCAGAGTGGGGTGGGAATGGAGAATTTGCAATATCCTTCCCCCAAGAGTGGGGAGAGAATGGGGATTTTGCAGTATCCTTCCCCTGCCACGGCCACCAAGCCACACCACGTCCACCAAGCCATGCCCACAGAACCAGTGGTAAAAAAAATTGGATTTCATCACTGATCTCATCCCAATGGGATTGGCCCACCCCACCCGTGCTGACAGAGGAGGTGTACTGCGAATCCCCTTGGCCAGAGAATTCCAGTTGGTGAGGTCCAGGAGAAGAGCCTTCTCTGCCATTGCATCTGCCCTCTGGAACGGGGGTTTCCAACCTTGGCAACTTTAAGACTTGTGGACTTCAACTCCCAGAGTTCCCCAGTCAGCTGAGGGACTTTGGGAGTTGAAGTCCACAAGTCTTAAAGTTGCCAAAGTTGGAGACCCCTGCTCTGGAACATTGTGTGCCCCCCCCCCCCACCTGAGTGAAGTCCATTCCATCCCTCCTGACCTTCCATACTAGTCTAAAGATCTGACTCTGCCAGTTGGCTTGGTGCTCCAATGGAGGGTTTTTTGTTTTTTTTAAAATTTGATTTATATGCCGCCCTTCTCCGGAGACTCAGGGCGGCTTACAATGCGCTAAGCAATAACCTTCATCCTTTTGTATATTTTTATACAAAGTCAGCTTATTGCCCCCACAAACTGCGTCCTCAATTTACCTACCTTAGAAAGGATGGAAGGCTGAGTCAACCCTGAGCCTTGGAGAGATTCGAACCTGCAGTAATTGCAGGTAGCTGGTCTTAATAACAGGGTGCTTTAAACCACTGTACTACCAAGGCTCCTTGGTAGTTTAACAAGGGTTTAACAAGGGGTGGTGGTTTATAGATTAATAACAGATCCCCCCCCCAATCATCCTATTCTTCCCCCCTCCCCCCCCATCTTACTTCCTCCCTTCCCATCTTTTAGCTGAGATGCAGCATTTGGGTCTTTATAATATTTTACTTACGCCTTTTAGGTTTGGTATATAGTTCATGCAATCTTGAGTTTGTAAGCCACTCAGAGTTACCCTGTGGCAAGAAGGGCAGACAATAAATTTTACCAAATAAATGAATAAAAAATTCTCTTTCCCTCTACCTCCATTTTTTTTTTCATTCCAGCCAAATTTGAAGAGATCTTGCCATCCCTTAACAAAGAGATTATATGTAGCCATTGTTAAGCATTTAAACTTACATTACTGTAAATGCGCAGCAACTTTAATAAATTGACTATTAAAGCAGCCGTGTCTATCTTCAGGTTCTCATTTTTCAGGAGCCTGGAGGAGGAATATGGCTGTTTTAAAGAGGTGCTGTAATGGAATACCGCTTTTGAATCATTCTGAATAGCCTGGTTTATTTTATTTCTTTATATATTCAGATTAATGCTACTCCCTGCCACCTCCCAGCACTCAGCAACAATTATGCTACAACAGGGTGTAAGGCTTGCAAATTACATTATGCATTTTTCACTGAACAGCTGCGAAGGAGCTGGAGTGAGCCCAACCCATTTTAATTCTAACTTCTAAATTGCTCAACTCTTACAGTCTGAAAGCTGGGGGGAAAACAGGGTTGGGATAATGGATCGTACAATGGCTGGCAATCTTCGGCAAAATGTTTGCTCATGGCCACTGAGATCATTTCATGATACACTGAACCTACGAGCCGTTTGTTGAGCTGGCGGCTATCGAAGTCTAATAAATCAACCTGCAGAGTTTTGGGGGTGTCCCCAGAATCTGGCCAAAAAAAGTCATGAAGAATATTGGAAGGCATCGCTTTACATCATCTTTTCTTCCTTTTTTCTTTTTCTTTTTCAACTCTTTGCTTTCTTTCTTTTTATTTATTTATTTATTTCCTTACTTTATATTGGCTTGCATTAGTTTTTATCTTTTTGTTTAAAAGTTTTAATGATGATAGATAGACAGATGGAAGAGAGAGAGAGAGAGAGAGAGAGAGATGATAGAGATAGATAGAGAGATAGATAGATGATAGAGATAGATAGATGATAGATAGATAGATAGATAGATAGATAGATAGATAGATAGATAGATAGATAGATAGATAGATAGATAGAGATAGATAGTTAGATGGATCGATCGATCTGGGATACTGATGATTGCTATGAAGAATATTGGGAGGCATTGCTTTACATCATCTTTTCTTCCTTTTTTCTTTTTTCTTTTCAGCTTGTTTTCTTTTCTTGAACTCTTTGCTTTCTTTCTTTTTATTTATTCTTCCTTACTTTATATTGGCTTGCATTAGTTTTTATCTTTTTGTTTAAAAGTTTTAATGATGATAGACACAGATGAAACAGATAGATGATAGATAGATGATAGATAGATAGATAGATAGATAGATAGATAGATAGATAGATAGATATAGATGATAGATGATAGATGATAGATAGATAGATAGATAGATAGATAGAGATGATAGATAGATAGATAGATAGATAGATAGATAGATAGATAGATAGATAGATAGATAGATAGAAAGATAGAAAGATAGAAAGATAGAAAGATAGAAAGATGATGGATGGATGTTGGCTGGGAAAAGACAACTTCACTTCATCATAAGTATCAATTACCATGAGTGTCAGGTTCACAAAGCTTGGCTGGTAATTTTCTGAGGGGTCCTTGGTGCTCTTTGAGCTTGGCTGTTTCCTTACAGACATTTCATCACCCAAACTAGGTAACATCATCAGTCCTAACCATTGCTAGCACAGTCCTAGTTACTAGCATTGATGATATTACCAGGTTTGGGTAGTAAAACATCTGCAAGAAAACAGCGACGTTCAGATAGCACCAATATCTGAGCTACAAATATTCTTCTTTATTAGTAATTTTCTGTCCACTGGAAATGTAGAAAGCCTTTTATTTTTGGTGGTGTTTGCAAAGGGGATTTTTTTTTTTTTGCCTCTGCTGAGATGTGGGCCAATTACAAGAGCCAATTAATTTCATCACCTCCTTCTTCTACTCCTGCTCATTTCCTCTCTTTCCTTCAACATAATCCACTTACTTTTGGGGGATCCAAGTTTTCACACATAGCAAGTGTCCACTTTGCTTTCTCCCACCCTACTGTTGTGGCCCGCCAGCGGCCTGCACGGATCATAGCTGATCCTGACGAGGAGGAGGCTGGTGTGGTGTCGCGCCAGCAGCCTGAGCAGCCGGTGCTCGCTTCAGACAGCGAGGAGGCTGAAGAGGATGTGGTGCCAGAGGCAGAGACTCAGCCAGGGCCTTCAGAACCTCCAGAGGCTCCTTCAAGTGAAGAGAGTGAAGTGGAGGAGCCTTTTCTCAACGCTCGAGCACGCAGGGCTGCCAAAAGGCAGGAGTGGTTCCTCAGGAGGAGGAGGTCTCCTCGAGAGTAAGGTTTGAGGATAATTGGCCACTCCCTTAGCTTATTTAAGTCGCACGCAGTTAGTAATTTCTTGCTGGAAACAATGTGTAATTATTACAGAGCATTTTGGAGAGCGAGTGTCTTATCGTATCTTGTTTTCTGGGCTGGTTGCCAACATTTGCCGGACTTTGTTTATTCTTGGTATTTTATAACTTTGATAAGGACCGTTGGTGTGTGTCACAATCCTTGGGAATCCGGAGCTGGGGCAGAACACCTACACAAGACAAAGCATGCAGAGAAGTCTCACCTGGGCAATCTAGACTTCCGTTACACCCTTTTCAAACACTGAAGGATTAACCTGGTCTGCCTGGGGCTGTGTGAACGGGGTCAGAGGAAGGCTGAGTCCTTAGGGGGCTTGCTAGAAAATGCTAATCATGCCTGGTTTGATTGTTTTCCATCCAGCACGCTCACTATCTCCAACATTGGCCAGACAGATGAGGCCATCTACCAGTGCATCGCTGAGAACAGCGCGGGCTCCACCCAAGCCAGTGCCCGCTTGACGGTGCTGTGGGCCGACCGACTTCCGGGTCCTCCCCAAGAAGTCAAAGCAGCTTCCGTCTCGGCTACCACCGTCCAACTGCTGTGGAGCGAGCCGTTGCAAAACACCAAGGAGATTATCGGCTACGTCCTGCACATAAGAAAAGCAGCAGGTAGGAGTGGCTGAGAAGGGCTGAAGACTGCTAATATTTGCGCTATACAGAGAATCTCTTTTCTTACGCTTCTGACTAGCGGTTCTCAAGCAGAGGGTTGGCAGTTAATTGGAGATGGGGTTATGGGAGACCTGCTCGAGGGTGGAGGGACATTGATGGAATGATGAGGGACTCAAGCAAGGTGCAACTGTCCTATTTTGCATTGCACCATCTAGCAGTCAGCATGCCCCTGCATTTCCGTAGGGTAGGGTAGCGTACAGAATAGAATGGTTTGGAATGGAACAGAATGGAATGGAACGGAACGGAATGGAACAGAGTAGAATATAGTTGAATATAGTAAAGAATGGAATGGAATGGAATGGAATGGAATAAAAATAGAATAGAGTAGAGTAGAGTAGAGTAGAGTAGAGTAGAGTAGAGTAGAGTAGAGTAGAGTAGAGTAGAGTAGAATACGGAATGGAACGGAACAGAACGGGACAGGACAGGACAGAATAGAATAGAATATGGAATACAGTAGAGTAGAGTAGAGTTGAGTAGAGTAGAGTAGAATATGGATTAGGACGGGACAGAACAGAACGGAACGGAATGGAACAGAACAGAACAGAACAGAACAGAACAGAACAGAACAGAATAGAATAGAATAGAATAGAATAGAATAGAATAGAATAGAATAGAATAGAATATGGGATAGAGTAGAGTAGAGTAGAGTAGAATACGGAATAGAACGGAACAGAACGGGACAGGACAGGACAGAATAGAATAGAATATGGAATAGAGTAGAGTAGAGTAGAGTAGAGTTGAGTAGAGTAGAGTAGAATATGGATTGGGACGGGACGAGACGGGATGGGACAGAACGGAACAGAACAGAACAGAACAGAACAGAACAGAATAGAATAGAATAGAATAGAATAGAATAGAATAGAATATGGAATAGAGTAGAGTTGAGTAGAGTAGAATACGGGATGGAATGGAACGGAACAGAACAGAACAAAACAGAATAGAATACAGAACAAAATAGAATAGAATATGGAATAGAGTAGAGTAGAATACAGAATGGAATGGAATGGAATGGAATGGAATGGAATGGAATGGAATGGAATGGAACAAAACGGAATGGAACAGAACAGAACTGAACTCTTTACTGGCCAAATGTGATTAATTCATGCCAAGATGCTAGGTTTCCCCGTTGACTTTGTTTGTCAGAAGGTCGCAAAAGGGGATCACGTGACCTTGGGACACAGCAACCGTCGTAAATACGGGTCAGTTGTCAAGCACCTGAATTTTGATCACATGACCATGGGGATGCTGTCGTAAGTGCGAAAAACAGTCATGTCAGTTTTTCCAATGCCGTTACCAACTTTGAATGGTCACTGAACAAGCTGTTGTAAATCAAGGACTTCCTGTATAATTATAGATTGGGGGGGGGAAAAACCTTTGGTAAACTGTGTGGATTAATATACAGGCGTTGGAAAAAGTAGCTAGAGAACTGATTGGTTTATTTGCCATGTTTCCTTCTATATTTTTTTTTTCTTTCCTTTAAGGGCATGCTTTCTCCCCGATTTTATCCTTCCTTAGGGAGGATAATGAAGGCAAATAGTCTCAAAGGCATCGCATTTTGTTTAGGAATAGGATTAGGAATTTGAACTCTCTTTGCCCGGTCTTAAATTTAGCACTTTCTCTGCCATGTAAGCTGCTTTGAGAATCTAAATGAAGTGTGGGTGTGTGTGTGTGTATGTGAGAGAGAGAGAGAAACGGAGGGAGGAGAGACAAGAGAAAGAGAAGACAACACAAGAGAAAGGGGGAGGGAGGGAGAGAGAGAAAAAAAGAGAAAGAGAGAAGGAAATATATAAAAGTTTTGGCATGCCTGACATCTAGTGGCAAAATACAACAATACCAGCCTCCCTTAAGAAGGAAGCTGGCAGGCAGGCAGGAGATCAAATGGAGAGATTCCACCTCCAATAAATAGAAATTAACCATTAGCTCTTGATTTCTAAGCAGTGCTCTGGCCTGAATTCTCAAAATGCCTTTCCAGGTGGCAGAGGACGTAAGGCATCTGAGGCAGGTCTGTAGGGCTCCTCGGTGGAAACTGAGGATCTGCAGCACACTTCTTCCAAATGCTGGCTCCCTGGACCCCTTCCTTCCTTCCTTCCTTTCTTCCTTCCTTCCTTTCTTCCTTCCTTCCATCTGTCCTTCCTTCCTTCCTTCCTTCCTTCCTTCCTCTCTCACCTTCCTTCCTCCCTCCCTCCCTTCTTCCCTCCCTCCCTTCCTTCCATCCTCTCTCCCTTCCCCTCCCTTCCTTCCTTCCCTCCCCTTCTCTTCCCTTCTTCTCTTGTCCTTCCTTCCTTCCTCTCTCCCCTTCCTTCCTTCCTTCCTCCCTCCCTCCCTCCCTCCCTTCCTTCCTTCCTCTCTCCTCTTCCTTCCTCTCTCCCTTCCCCTCCCTTCCTTCCTTCCTTCCTTCCTTCCTTCCCCTTCTCTTCCCTTCTTCTCTTGTCCTTCCTTCCTTCCTCTCTCACCTTCCTTCCTTCCTCCCTCTCTCCCTTCCTCCCTCCCTCCTCCATCCTCTCTCCCTTCCCCTCCCTCCCTTCCTTCCTTCCTTCCTTCCTTCCCCTTCTCTTCCCTTCTTCTCTTGTCCTTCCTTCCTTCCTCTCTCCCCTTCCTTCCTTCCTTCCTTCCTCCCTCCCTCCCTCCCTCCCTCCCTTCCTTCCTTCCATCCTCTCTCCCTTCCCCTCCCTCCCTTCCTTCCTTCCTTCCTCTCTCCCCTTCCTTCCTTCCTCCCTCCCTCCCTTCCTTTCTCTCTCTCCTTCCTTCCTGATTCCTTCCTCTTGTATTTCAGACCCGGTGGAAATGGAATATCAAGAGGCCGTCAGTAAAAGCACCTTCCAGCAGCTTGTGACCGACCTGGAGCCTTCCACAACTTACAGTTTCTACATCAAAGCCTACACCTCTCGCGGGGCCAGTAAGGCCTCTGACATTGTGCTGGTGAGCACCTTGGGAGAAGGTGAGAAGGCTCAGCTTCAGGTTTAGATGTTCTGCCAGAGGGAATATTGCACAGTGCTGGAGATCAATCCACCTTGGCTTTGTGAATAATGTCCCCGTTTCAGTTCTAGATGGGTGAGGGAACAGTTTGATCAAAGCCTTCAAGTAGTCCTTGACTTAGGACTACAGCTGAGCCCATGATTTCCATTGTTAAGTGAGTTTGGTCCAGTGGTGGGATTCAGCCGGTTCGCGCGACTTTGGGAGAACCGGTTGTTAACTTTCTGAGCAGTTTGGCAAACTGGTTGTTGGAAGAAATGATTAGGGCAGAGAACCGGTCGTTAAATTACTTGAATCCCAACACTGGTTTGGTCCCATTTATGACCTTTCTTGGCACGGCGGGTAAGTGAATCACTGCGGTTGTTGAGTTGGTAACACGGTTGTTAAGTAAAGCTGGCTTTGCCTTTTTTTTTTTTTTTTTGATTTATATGCCGCCCTTCTCCGGAGACTCAGGGCGGCTTACAATGCGTTAAGCAATAGCCTTCATCCTTTTGTATATTTATACAGTCAGCTTATTGCCTCCACAAACTGGGTCCTCAATTTACCTACCTTAGAAAGGATGGAAGGCTGAGTCAACCTTGAGCCTGGCGAGATTCGAACCTGCAGTAATTGCAGGCAGCTGGTCTTAATAACCAGCTTAATAACAGGGTGTCTTAGACCACTGTACTACCAAGGCCTTTGCTTGTCAGAAGGTCGCAACAACGATCCCACAATCCGGGGATACTGCAACCATCATTCACATAAGCGTGGGGAAAAAAATGATCATCAATCGCTTGTTTTTCAGTGCCGTTGCAACTTTGGACCGTCACTAAGCAAACTGTTGTAAGTCGAGGACTAGTGTAACTTTGAGATGGCCAATCTGTCCTTCTGCGAAAGTTTCTGGTTCCTCTGAGAGAACGCGCGGGATTTGGCAAGACTTTTAAAATCCTTCAAATCGTTGACCCAAAGCCTGGGAGTTCAGGACATGAGCTTGCAGCCTCATAAAGTCTGGAGTTTCTCCTTTTGTCATTGTTTTCTTTTAAAATACACATTTTTTTTTCAACTCCTTCAATGCTACTGTTATGGATCTGGTAACAGGTTCATAAATTACAGAGGCCTCTGATGCTCCAAGCCAACCCTTCCTCTCCCTCCTGCCACAAACTCTGCCTTTAAAAAAAAAAAATCAGCTTTTTTTAAAAAAAAGTTTTTTATTTTTTACAAGCATAGCAGTGTGTGAAAACTGTGGTACCCCAATATCATACATTTCATACAAGACAATTAGTATTAATCATATTTGTTTCATTTAACAAGCTTATATAATACTGATAATAATAATAATACACATCTTTATATTAAATTATAATCTTTCATTGTTTGGTTATTCAATATTTCAATATGCTGTTTTTATACCACTCCCCCATTTTAATTAACATACCTGTTAACATGAATAAAATATTATCAATCGTATTTATTAACATTTAACAAACCTCTATAACTAATATTAATATCAATGTTTATATTACATTAAAATCTTCCATTATTGCTCATTCAACTTGTTATTTGGTTATTCATTATTTCAACATATTGTTTTTATGTCAATCACCATATTCTACATAATACAACTAAGATATTATTAATCATATTTGTTACATTTAGCATACGTATGCATATTCAGCTTTGCACTGGTGAAATAGAGTTAAGCGTTAGTTTCGTAATGGATGAGCAAACCCAGTTAATCATTAGCTCAGCACCCCCATCCTAGCTTGATTTATGATTTGTGGTTCCACCTCTGGGCTTCCTTCAGATCAAGAGTATATCCAGAGTAGCATCTGGAGGCTGTTCCTGATGTTTTGAGGTGTCAGGGGTCCAAACAACAATCCCGTAGTAAGAACAACTCTGAGGCAGGTGAATTCCTCAAAGAATAGCTTTATTGGAAATATATTGGCACAGATCTGGGGGAAACTGACTCTAAAGACTCCCGCGAGTTTTCACCTAATTAAAAGTAAAAGTTTTGTCTCTTTTTGTCTCTTTCTCAAAACAATCAGTCACATAGTCCAGGTGCGGTCTGACAACCGGGTAGCGTCTCTCCATCTTCCTCCGATCAGTGTGAGAATGTCCTTGGTTCCCAAGAGAAAGTATTTTGTTTTGGCTACAGAATCCTCTCTCTCTCAAATTCCCCCTCCCTATCCCTCAGCCCCAGTGTGGCAACACTGAAGCTGTCAAAATGGCTTTGGTCAGGTCAGCTTCAGGGTTGACATGAGGGTTGACAGTTCCACATAAGCAATCACTGGCTGAAGGCGAGGGCTCGCGGCGAAATAAATTTGATAAAATCTGATGGACCGTCTCTTGCCGGTCACATCTACCTGAACCCACTCAAACGGGGAGGCGTGTTGCAGATCCCATCCCCTGAGGAGGTACATCTGGAGGGACCCAGAAGAAGGGCCTTCTCCGTGGTGGCTTCCTCCCTTTGGAACATCGTCATCCTTGCAGAAATTAGACTGGCCCTCCATTTTGGCAATCTTTCGGAAGGCCCTGAAAATGTGGTTTTGCCAGAGGGCCTGGGGAATCCAGAGCGGGTTGGAGCCATGAAATGGCTTGTTTAACCGTGTCCTGTCACCAGGATGGGTGGAGGGGGGGGTGTTATTGTTTTGTATCTTTTTAAAATTTTTATTTATTTTTTCCTGTTTGGTGTTTTTACTCTTTGTAAGCCGCCTAGAGTCACTGCGAGCGAGTAGGCGGCTATATAAATAGCACTTGCACTTAGACTTATATACCGCGTCCCATGGCTTTGCAGCCCTCTCTAAGCGGTTTACAGAGTCAGCCTATTGCTCCCCCCACAAAAATCTGAGTCCTCATTTGACCGACCTCAGAAGGATGGAAGGCCGAGTCAACCTTGAGCCTGGTGAGATTCAAACTGCCAAATTGCAGGCAGCTGACAGGCAGCAGAAGTAGCCTTCAGCACTGGATTCTAACCACTGCACCACGGTGGCTCTTGTCTAAATATACATTTGTATAAATGTTCTAAAATAAATAAATACGTTTATGATTTCATGGTTATCAGTCCAAAGCAGGGGTCTCCAACCTTAGTAACTTTAAGCCTGGTGGACTTCAACTCCCAGAATTCTCCAGCCAGCTGGCTGTGGAATTCTGGGAGTTGAAGTCCGCCAGGCTTAAAGTTGACAAGGTTGGAGACCCCTGGTCCAAAGTACCTTTGAGGTGCACTGGCATGGGCTTTAAGTTCGGAAGGAGAAAGAAGACCTCACCCAACCCTTCTCTGCCTTCTGCTTCCTTTCAGTACCAGCAGTGCCTTCCCTCTTCATTAAAGTCCTCAACAGCACCGCCGTTCAAGCCACGTGGGAACCTTCCATCAAACTGGGCCAACATGAAGGGTTCAAACTCTTCTACCGCAAAGTCCACCTTCCGCACTTCACGGGGCCCATGCTTCTGCCCAGCAATGTCACCTCTTGCAACCTTACTCATCTTGGTGAGTAGAGAAGAAGGATGTGGTAGAGAAAGAGGGAGGGCTATGGACTACCCATCAAGCATCACGCTCTTGGGTAGATTGATTGATGATTGATTATGTACCATCAAGGCATTGTCTTCTCTTAGGGACCTCGCAGATACGTTTTCTCCATGATGATCTGTCTCCAAGCTGATTTTTTATGGAGATTCTCAGTCATCCAGGTCATGGTTGTCCCAAAGGTGTTTTTCAGGAGGCAACTGGACTTTCTTAATTCAGTTGCCTCCTGAAAAAGCACCTTTGGGACTCCAAGCTGATCCGTCAGGTCTTCCATTGTTGCTTTCATTACATCTGTAACTGAGTCCATCAACCTTGTAGTTGGTTGTCCTCTTCTTTTTCCTTCCACCTTTCCCAGCATTAGACCCTTCTCCAGAGAGTTGGGATTTTGCATTATGGGTCCGAAGTAGGATAATTCGAACCCTGGTCGAATTTGTGCCTCAACTATGGGTTGATTTGTTCAGATGCCTCAAGCCAAATATAATCCTTTTGCAATGGAGAAGAATGTATGAATGTATCTACTCAGGGTTGGAGTTTTGGGTTGGAGGAATCCTTGGCTTTCCATTGGCAGAAGCCCCCTGTGGGCCTGACATCTGCAGAGCTACAAGTGGATAGTCAAACATCTGGCAAATGACAAGCCAGACATGGAGAATTCCTATAAGCCAACGGTCATCCACAAGTCACACAGAGTGAAAGAAAAAGCGACTGGGCTATTTCCCCGTTTTGTGGGATTTGAATTTTGTGATCAAATTTGAACATCATAATCTTATGGAGGGGAATATCTATGGAGATTCTCAGTCATTCAGGTCATGGTTGTGCCAAAGGTCCTTTTTCAAAAAGCAACTGGACTTCATTGTTTTTCCTTGAAGACATCACATTGAAGTCCACATTCTGGACAGAGAGGACCACGGCTTTGAAGGTGGGGTCAAAAAGGCCATCTATGTTAAGACTGAACAGCCTTCTCTCAAAAGAGGTGGGGGGATACAGCACCACTGATCTCCTGTCTACAGCCCAGTCCTTTCAACAGTTCCAAGAAGGCTCCACACCCACTTGCACTATTCAGGTGACATTGAGCTCACAGATAAACCTTCAAGCAGCCTCAACGACTCTTAGAAAGAGTACTAATGACCAGATGACTGCAAAGAATATACCGTATTTTTTGGACTATAAGACGCACCAGAGTATAAGACACACCAAGATTTCAAAGATGAAAACAAGAAAAAAAATAGTTTTGGGCCTCCACACGTCCAGTTTTTGCCCCCCCCCCCCCCCGGCCCCCAGGAGCACTCTGCAGGCCTCCCAAACCCTCCGTGCATCCGTTTTTTGCAAAAAACAGGCCTGTTTTTCACAAAAACAGGACACGCAGGGCGGGGATTTGGGAAGCCAAAAACAGCTGTATTCGGTGTATGACACACCAACATTTCCACCCTCTTCGGGGGGGGAGTGTGTCTTATACTCCGAAAAGTACATTAAATCCTTCCATTCTCCACCATTCAGTCAGAACTGAAGAAGCTTCTCGGATGAGAGGCAAAACGTCTTCAAGGAAAAACAAGGAAGTCCAGTTGCTTTTTGAAAAAGCACTTTTGAGACTTGGCGAGGGGAGTTCCTAAGACACACACCCCCCGTCCAAAAAACGGGGATATTCAAGGCTGATATCTTCCCACTTCTGATACAAATGCCAGAGATCAGAGTTATGGAGAGAAAGCAGCACTGGGTTTGCCTTGCTCAGTGAACACATCCTTGTTGTTGATTGACCTAACGTATCTCCCCCATTTCCCATGTTCTCTCAGATCCATCAGTTGTGTACGAAGTCAAACTGCTTGCTTACAACCAACATGGCGATGGGAATTCCACCGTCCGTTTTGTGTCCCTCCGAGAAACTGTTGAAAAAACAGGTGAGAGGCTCAACTCACCCTGAGGAGCCTTGAAATGTTTGGGTTGATGAATGCAAAGTGGGAAGAGCTGGGTGGGAAATGGAGAAAAGGAAAAAAAATACACTAAAAGTTAAAAGAAAAAGAAAAGGAGAAAAAAAGGACCTTAAAAAATGACTTATGTTCTGCTTTGTAGCAGCTACAGGTATTCCTATCTCCCAAATGTCATATCTCGATTTCTTCCTTGTTTTTTTTTATATTAAGTTTTTTATTTTTCCAATATAAACATACATGTTTTGTGGAAAGTACATTGATTGGGTCAGGTCTTTTTTATACATTAACAATAATTGTTATTATTATTAAGTATTATTAATAAGTATGTAATAAGTATGTATTTCTTCATGCATACAACATAGAAGTTTCTTAAATATTGAGATATTGGAATAATAGAAATATACTTTTTATAAGCTGTATGAAATCACTACAAAATGGATCTAGAGATGTACGATTTCCTTCTTCTTATAAGCAAGCCTTTTTAATCAGCAAATCCCAAGATCATTGATTTGATCATATTTGTCCATTTTCACCAAAAAAAAAAAAAAAAAAAAAATCCAGAAAATGTTTCCAGTCTTTTATAATGGTTGTTCCCATGTGTATCTTTTATATTGAAGTTATCCGCTTAGGGGCGGCCGAAAGCCCTACTAAGCAGCTATATACAAAAAGTATGAAGGCTATTGCTTAACACATTGTAAGCCGCCCTGAATCTCCGGAGAAGGGTGACATATAAATCGAACCAATAAATAAATATCCAATAGAAGATAATGTCTGTAGCTCCGGGCTGAATTGTGGAGTCCTTGGTGCTGAGTTTGGTTGTTTGAAGATGTTCTATCACCCAAATAATGAAACCCAACCATTATCAGTTAGATTGGGTGTCAGCAACCTGCAGCTCCGGAGCTGCATGTGGCTCTTTGAGCCCCCTGATGTAGCTCCCTGTTGGGTGATCCCATTACTGGCTGGCCCCACCCCTAGCCCTCCCCTCCCAGTCACTCCTCACCTGGCCTGAGAAAGTACGGGTGACACTGGGGGATGGAGAAGCGACCGGGGCAGAGACAGAGAGATACAGAGAGAGGTGGAGAGAGAGACATAGAGAGATGCAGAGAGAGAGGGGGGGACGGAGGGAGGGAGGGATAGAGAGATGTCAAAAGGGTTTTGTGGTTCCCGGTGTTTTTTAACAACCGGTTCTCTGCCCTAATAACCGGCTGGGTAGGTGTGGCTATGGGGGGGGGTCATGTGACTGGTGAAATGAGTGACATTGAGTTGGCCACACCCACCCAGGTTTTGTGGCTCCTGGTGTTTCCTTTTCTGTGGGAAACGGGTCCAAATGGCTCTTTGAGTGTTTAAGGTTGCAGACCCGTGAGTTAGAATGATTTAGGGCGGGGGTCCCCAGACCTTGGTCCATGGACCAGCTCTCGTCCACACCAAGCCAGAAACCAGGCCACATAAACAAGTGAAGCCTCATCTGTGGGATGCAGGCAGCACATGAAACCATGCCCACGGAAAAACTTCTCTCTATGGAACCAGTCCCTGGTGTCCAAAAGGCTGGGGGAGGGGGCTGATTTAGGGCTTTATAAATAGGCAGCAAGCCCCACACTTACTCACACTGATGACATGACCTAGTTGGCTAATGAAACATTAATTAAACATTGCCTAGTTGGGTAACATCTGCAAATAACCAAGCTCAGAAGCACCAAGGACTTCACAATTCAAAGCAGCTCCTAAAAGGACTTGCTTCTTTTCTGATATTAAGCTTCCCTTAATTGCTTTAAAAACAAGGGACGTGGTGGCTCAGTGGTTAAGACGTTGAGCTTGTCGATCAGAAGGTCGGCAGTTCAGCGGTTCAAATCTCTAGTGCGGCATAATGGGGTGAGCTCCCGTTACTTGTCCCAGCTTCTGCCAACCCAGCAGTTCGAAAGCAGGTAAAAAATGCAAGTAGACAAATAGGGACCTAAAGGAACTGTTGTAAGTCAAGGAATACCTGTACTCCACTTACCTGTACGAGTTATGCGAGAGGGTGTTTGTTTTCCTGTCCTACGATTCATGTCAGAGGTTCTCAGAAATGTAAGGGGTTTTCCCTTCGTCTTTCTCACCCACCTTAGATCTCAACCCGCCATGCAACTGCATGAAGGATGAGTCAACCAACAAGACCTCAGCTACTGGGATCATCATTGGAATTCACATTGGGGTCACCTGCATCATCTTCTGTGTCCTTTTCCTCATGTTTGGCTACAGAGGACGGTAGGTTCTCTTTCTGCCCGACATTTCTTCTCAAGCTACGTCACTGGGCACTTTTGACAGACACGAGAGTTCCATCAACCATGTGTATGGACCAGGGGTGACATCTAAAATTTGTTACTACCAGTTCTGTGGGCATGGCTTGGTGGTGGTGAGGGGTATTGTGACTGGGTGGGCGTGGCCAACTTTTTTTTTATACTTTTAAAAGCATTTTTTCTACAACCTTAAGAGGTTGCAGAAAAAAAATGCTTTTAGAAGCCTCTGACGATCAGGCACTCAGCTGGGATCGCCAGAGGCTTTTAAAGGCATTTTTTTTCCTACAACCTCTTCAGCCGAAAAGGTTGCAAAAAAAAAAATGCTTTGAAAAACCTCTGACAATCCCAGCTGAGCCGCGCAATCATCAGAGGCTTTTTTTTTTAACTTTTAAAAGCATTTAAAAACCCCAACTTTGCTCATGAAAGTGACTCTCCTTCTGGCAGCCATTGGTCTACAGAAAAGTTAAGAGTCATTCAAGAGATGACCCCTTCCCCTGGTTTATACTGTCCAGGGATGGCTTCCCATGGTCTTAGATGAGCTTCCTATTTCAATGAACCCAGGACCAGGGGTGAAATGCTACTGGTTCGCTCTCATTCAGGCGAACCGGTAGTGATAAAAACTACCGGTTCAGGCAAACCAGTAGTAAAAAAAAAAGCTACTGGTTCCTCTGAACTGGTATTTCTGACAATCAGCTGTGCCGCGCAGTTTAGCTTTGCTAGAAAGCAGGATTTCCTGCTTTCTAGGAAAGCTAAACCACGCGGCACAGCTGATCCCTCCCCTCACTGTTCTACTTACCTTCCCAAGCCTCGTTTTGGTGCACACACAGTGCGCGCTTAGTACACAAGCACGGCCAGTAAACCGGTAGCAAGCCGGTTCAGATTTCACCAGTGCCCAGGACCCCTTGCAAGTAAAGCCTGTCCTGATCCCCTTCCCACAGACTTCCAACAGTGGGGTCTTCTTTCATGTTTGGGAAAGGGACCCCACCATGTTTGTCTCCCTCTCGTTTTTAGCAGACTGCTGATGTGCAAAAATGTGCAAGAGCAGCTGTCAACCCCGCAGATCTCGAGAGGACCGAGAAATGTCCCTGGCCAGGCTCTCAACGGGTCGACGAAAAGGGAAGATCCAGATGTCAATGGGAAACAACTGGATATGAATGAACTGGAGAGGCTGTTCCCAGCTTTGCATTCCCAACCCAGCCCCCACACGAAGGGAATCGCGGTAAGGAAAAGCAAGGTGGAACTGGAATGTTGTTCAGAAAACCTTTTGTTGTACATTGTAAGCCAGGGGTGTCAAACTCAATTTAATTGAGGGCCGCATCAGGGTTGTGTTTGACCTTGGGGGGCCAGGGTGGGTGTGGCCAGCTCGACCTCACTCATGTCAGGGGTGCCTGTGGTGGCCCAAGCGCTCTGCCAGCAAAAACAGACTCCCACTCCTCAGTCCCGTTTTGGGCTGCGACAGCTTCCTGCAACCCTCTGCCAGTGAAAATGGAGCTCAGGGGGATGCTCGCGGCCCTCCTGAGCTCCTTTTGTACTGGCAGAGGCAATGCGAGCCAGTCCTTTGCTGTTTCCAGGTCCACACACAGAGTCGAGAATCAAACAGAGCTTCAGACTTTAAACTGAACAGAATTAACAACATTGCTTCCTGCAAAGGCCCATCTGCCTTTGCTCCTTTTTTAAGTCTTATGGGAGGGGCTAATCATCTCCAAGCCCTACTCCCGAGTCGTCCCTTTTGTTTTAAATGTTCTTGCCTCTTGCATGCGTGCACTGATAACAGGCTTCATCTGTTCCTCTGCCTCACTGAGGTCCAACTCTGGAGGCTCTGGAGGCAGCATGTACCTCCCAGATGGCCCTTTCTCTGCCTTTAATGCAGAACCCTCGTCCGAGCCTTCCCCAGACTCCAGGACTGGCCCATGTTCCTTCCCAACCTTTGCTGGCTGAGGAACTCTGGGAGTTGAAGTCCACAGGTCTTAAAGTTGCCAAGGTTGGAGATCCCTGCTCTAGGATACAATCTGGGTCAGTCAACAGGACCAGTGTGGCCACAAACACCACACGACACACTCTGCTAGAGAGACGTTCCCTGAAGACGGGCTCCAGCATGAGTCCAAAAGCTCAGAAGACAAAAACTCCGATCCCGTTGACCGACCCAGTTAGGATCGTAGAACATTATCCTGGGACACATAGATTTCACCTTCATTCGTCTTCGTGATCTTCTTGTATTTTGTGACAAATATCATTGTGCAGGCTTTGAGGGTTCCAATCGCAATTTTTCCCTTGCTTTCTCAGCTGGATCACATTCCAAATGCTTCACCCATTGAAATCCAGATATCTACTCTTCCTCCAGAAGAATTTAGCATCCTTGAGGAAGAGACCAATACCTTGTTTCCAAACGTACCTTCTGGCCCCCGCGGCCAGCCTCTGCTCACCATCAGCCAAGAAGAACCAGCTTTGAAGCAAGCTCCGACCAATGAAGGATAAATTGCCAAGATAGCTCAGACTTCTTACAGGACATCCCAGCTACTATTATGTTTTTTGTGCCTGGTTGATGTCTCTTAAGATGACACATAAATCTCAGGTCGATGTCAAAAGTTCTGATTTCTGCATAAATCTGTATGCAGCCTTTGTTGGAATCTGTTATGAAGTTGATCTTTCTGACCTGCCTCAGGCTTGGAAGCCCATATCTACCCATCTGGATCTCCGTCTTCATTCTACAGCTGTCAAGCCAGTGACTTCTCTCAAGAGAAGCTCGCACACCACTTCGTAAACCTTGACACCACGTGGGATCAATACCCTTGCCCATCTTGGGGGTTCACCCATGTGTCCCTTCACTGGCAGCTTTAGAATGATCGTTTCTGGATCCGTCTTGGCGATCTCGTTGAATGAACCCACAATGAAGGACCTCCCCACTTGGATCCACAACGCGGAAGGTTCAATGGAGCCACAGATCCTTTTTTGTTGTTGTTGTCGTGTCCATTCATAATTCTCAGGATATATGTGTGTGTTTTTTTTTTCATGGATGAACTGCTTCAAAGACAAAGTGAGCATGGCAAAAAAATGAGAAAAAAAAAGAAAAAACAAAAAACAAAAAAAGAACCACCCAGGCCCTGGAAAAGGGCTCTTGAAAGAAAGAAAGAAAAAAAAAAAAGACTTGGATGAACCCCCGAAGTAAATTCAGAACCTACCTCAACCGGAATTGAATGTCTTTTGGGAAGAGGCAAACGTATCTTGTGTCTTCCTTTTTTTGTCTTCAACGCAAGTAGTGTAGCACTTGGTCAGTACGTGTTTTGGTACTACCTCAGAAGTCACACTCCCATGTCCACCATGTTGGTCATTGGTTAATATTTCCTTCCAACCCCCTCCCCCCACCCTTTAAAGTCACCCCTTGTTGTCATCCTTGTTCCAATGTAAAGCACTTCCAAAATCTTGAAAGCAATGTTCTACCTCAAGACATTTTGTTTTTTAAAATAGAAGTATCGTTCCAGCCAATCTCCTCATCTCTTCCCTCCCCTCTTCCTGCTCACTTCCAATATCCCAAGAAGACAGAAGAGCATTGTGAACTCATGTCGAATGTGATCACTGAGGACGAGCCCTCCCCCCCCCTTAGTGTGATAAGCTTTACTTTTAGGCAAGTTGCTAGTTAACTTGTTGTAGAGTTTTACTGGGTCAAGAATTGTTTTATATCATGTCTTCTTTTCTTTTTTTTTTTCTTTTTGTCCAAACAAAGGAAACTCTAATGATTGTTAGGATTGTAGTAAAAGGCAGGCTGCCAATTACCTAAAAATAACTTCCACTATAAACGGGTTACTATGGAGGAACGGTTGGATGGTCAAGGTACATTGTTCAAAGCTGGTTTGCCACATGTACGTTTAGGGGGTGCTTGCTGAATCAAAGAAAGTTTTTTATATATATAATGGAGGAGCTGAACTTTCATTTTTGCTTTGCACAGAGAAACCCTTGGATTTTCTGCAAAAAAAACCCAACCCTGAGCTAGGATCATCTTAAACAGTTAGGCTGGGTTGAAACAAAATGCTTAGCTTGGCTTTGGATAAGTGTCCGGCTACTACAGGATGGTAGTAGGCCTAGTGGTTAAGATGCTGGGCTTGTCAACTGTAAGGTTGGCAGTTTGAGACCCAAGTACCGCATGACGAGTTGAGCTCCTGTTCTTGCCTCAGCTCCTACCCATCTAGCACTTCAAAAGCATGCAAATGCAAGTAGATAAATAGGTACCGCTTCGGTGGGAAGATAACAGCATTCCATGCTCCTCGGAGTATAGTCATGCTAGCCACAGTACCCTGGAAGTGTCTTTGGACAACACTGGCTCCTTTGTCTACGAATGGAGATAAGCACTACCCCCTGGGCACAACTGGTATGGAGAAACCTTTACTTTTACCTTTTACTAGCTGTTATGGTTGGCCAACCATAATCTATGGCTTTGGCACATTGCGTGATCAGCTCCAATAGTAGTTAATGCAAGACAGCATTGTCAAACCAAGAGCTCTCTGTGAAGCCAATGCTTTCCATTCAGAGAACCTTCCTTCCAAGTTGTGTGTTTAAAGTTAGTGCATTGATCCCACCATGGTTTCACGTGTGTTATGTGGCAGGCAATCTCTCCAGATCTCCCTTCAATCTCCGGTCTGAAATATTTTCATTGGAGATGAAAGGAAACAATCTTGGAATATTGGGCTTACGTTCCATGCTGCCGTTCACTTTTCCCCACACAAAATAATAGAAAGCTGTGAAATGTGCATATTGTCAGGGCTCCAATGAATGCCCTAATTAACTCATGAGCCTCGAGCCAAGTTTCAAAAGAAATCCAGTTATTTATTAGGAGCAACATGTCGGCAGCTTCCCAAGTGTAGTCAACTCTGCTGTACGTAATTTACAGCTCAACTATTCTCCCCCACCCACCCCGTCCTCTCAGGCTGTGTCATAAATCACATTCTCCAATGAGGCACTTTCGTGGGCTGTAGAAACCACGCCTCACAAACTGGCTCTGGTAATCTGAGATCCAACCTTGGAGGAAGGTATGCGTGGAATGTGGCTGCTGAACTGCTCCGTCAGTTTCTGCCCATGGCAACTCGAGAGCAGACTAGAAATGCTTTGCGAGTTGACACGTCTCATATTTGGGTACAAAGGTCTCACTAACCTAACCTCTGTAGGGTGCATGTGTGCAAACTAGACACAAGACCAGCCTGTTAATAAGATGCCTCCACAGCTGACCTTCACAGCACTTGAAGCCACTGATGTGGTGTCCACTGTTTATTTCTTCCCGTTTCTTCTGTTAGTTGTTCTCTAGGTCACTGGTGGCAGTACAGCTGGTAACAGACCACATGTTTAAAAGCCTTAGCATGGCCTTTCCTAACCTGGTGACCTCCAGATGTGTCAGGACTTCAGTTCCCAGAATTCCTAGCTAGGTTGATTGGGAATGCTGGGAGCTGAAGTCCCAATCCATTTATAGAGAAGGCCAGTTTGGGAAAGGCTACCTTAGAATGTAGCATATTTTCTTTATAGAGTGACCTACCTCAGTTGAAGCAGTCAAAGTAGGCAATGCTGTTCATAAGAATATCCTCTCCAATAGGATTATTGGTGGGAGACTTTCAACATCTACCTATCTACCTACCTACTTACCTACCTACCCCAACCCGTTGACATAGGAAAAAGCACTTAACAGCATTTCAGTGAAAATTGAAATGAGGCTCTTAATTCAATTCCCTTTTTTCCCTCTCCTAATGAATCCTGACATTGATTGGATGATGTTCTTTACCACTAGAATAGCCACTTCATGGTCATGTCCTTTCTTTGTTTAATGTTGAATTCCTATAGCTATTTTTATACGCGGTAATTAAAAGGAAAATGTTTTTAAAACTCTGGGTGAAAAAAGAGAAACAAAAAGAAGTGACTGGGATGGAGGAAAGAAGCAATGTCTAAAGAAACAGCCAGCTACAGCAGGGGTCTCCAACCTTGGCAACTTTAAGACTTGTGGACTTCAACTCCCAGAGTTCTGGGAATTGAAGTCTACAAGTCTTAAAGTTGCCAAAGTTGGAGACCTCTGAGCTACAGTATTAAGCCTTCCTTTTTTTAAAAAAAAAAAAGTGGATTTTTTTTAAAAAAGACTCAATTTTTCAGCCTGAAGAGATCTGTCGGCATTCACTGTCACTGTCTCTCCCCTCATTATTGGATATTTTGTTTATTTTACGGTGCGCCTGTCCATTAAAACAGGAGGAAGAAATAAAATGTATCTGGAATTATATCCCTTGTTTCAAGAGGGCCCTTCAAACCTTGCTGGCATCACGAGAAGATGGGTGACAAGGGTGACACCCCCCCAAAAAATGATCCCGAATGAGTGATGACGGAAGAAAACTGGATTGATTTCAAATGTCTGTGGAGATTCTCAACCATCCAGGTCAAACTTGTTCCAAAGGTGCTTTTTCCAAAGGCAGCTGAACTTTCTTGTTGTTTTTTTCTCCCCCTTTGAAAACATGTCGTTTCTCATCCAAAAAGTTGCCTGAAGTTAGAACCGAAGAAGCTTCTTGGAAGAGAAGCGAAACTTTTTCAAAGAAAAAAAACTAAGCAAGTCCAGCTGCCTTTGGAAAAAGTGATTTATTTCGAACTTACATATAGTGGTAAAAATCAGAAGGTCCCAGATTTTGGGAAAATCAGAAGGTCCCACATATTTTGGGCTGCTTTGGCATTTTAAAAAGCCTTCACTGACTCTTGACCGATAACCAGTCACTTATCAGAGAAGTGGGGCAAAAGTAGAATCTGGGGACATTACAAACGTTTGGTTTTAAGAGGGAGAACAGATGCCCTAAACCCTGCAAGTCTTAAGACGTACCCCTCCAAAACGATCCCGAAATTGGGCTGATTTTTTCCCATGGGGATGTTGAAGAGTGGAAATGGATGCCTAACAGCTTTGAAGATTTCAAACGTCTATTTTTTTCTCCTTAAATGTCCCCCCAAAAAAGCAACCAAAAAGTAGAATGTCCCACCCTTTCAGTAATTTCATCACCTGGTAGGTCATTCAACCTTAAGTCGCACAAAACTGAAGAGATGCCGCCACTTAATTTTATGTCTATCTGTGCCTCCCATCTATTGGAGACACGGATTGGATGGATCTACGTTCAACAGACTTTGAGCGCAAAAGATTCAATCTTACTTTGAACTTTACCCCCAACTCCATCCTCAGAAAAATGAACCATCTCAATGGTTTCCAAAAGCTGTCAGAAAAAGGATGCAAATTACATCCTTTGGATAAATTTGGCAAATGATGCGAACGCTTTTCTCCAATTGGTCCATAAAACTGAGGTTTTACTATGCTACCTATGGAGGCATTTCCTCCAATGTTGGGTTTCAAATTTTTTTACTACCGGTTCTGTGGGCATGGCTTGGTGGGCATGGCAGGGGAAGGATACTGTAAAATCTCCATTCCCACCCCACTCCAGGGGAAGGATACTGCAAAATCCCCATTTCCTCCCAATCAGCTGGGACTCGGGAGGCAGAGAATAGATGGGGGCAGGGCCAGTCAGAATTTTTACTACCGGTTCTCTGAACTACTCAAAATTTCCACTCCCGGTTCTCCAGAACTGGTCAGAACCTGCTGAAACCCACCTCTGATTTCCTCCCTTTGCCCTTTTCTAGGAATCCCAGATTTGCACAGTAATGAGAATGTAGAAAATAATGGTCCTGTTACGGAGATGGGGATTAAATCCTCACTTTGAAAGTCAGTTGGTGATGCGTTGCACCATCTCTTACTCTTAGTCTAGACCAGGGGTGTCAAACTCAAGGCTGGGGGCCAGATCTGGCCCACGGGGTGCTTAGATCTGGCCCAGAAACAGTGAATGACCAGCCTGCGGTGCTTCTGCCAGCAAAAACTGAGCTCATGAGGCCACACGCGGCCCTCCCAAGCTCTGTTTTCGCTGGCAGAGGGCTGCAGGAGGCCATCGCAGCCAAAAATAGAGCCCAGGAAGACCATGGTGGCTGAAAATGGAGAGATGACATCTCCAATTTGCTGAGGCTGAGAAACACTGGATTAATTGCTCTGAATGACCCTCTTCAAAAGATGGAGTTTGTAGCCTGGCGATCGCACTGGTTGCTCCAGCTTCTGATTCAAAAGCACAGATTCCAATGGAACAACTCTCTTGTTATTTGAGAACGAGCATTTTTATGGATGTGACCTACAAATGCATTCATCTTTGTGGCTTCAACACACACACACACACACACACACACACTGCCAATTCACTTTCTGCTTGGGGTCATCTATGACTCCAGTATCGCCATTCCCACTCCTCTCCTCCTGTTTGACAGCCCAGATTGGCAGTTAGTGGCATCTCTGGAAGTTTTCAAAAGAAAACTTGATTCTCCCTCTTAAAAGCAGAAACCTCACCTTTGAGATTGAACCCACGTGGTCAATAACGAAAAAAGGCTTAGTTTACATTGCGTAGCTGAGAAACAAAAAGGAAAGAAACAAAACAGGTGTTTAGCCTGATTGTACTTCTCTTCGGGATGCTAAAAAAGGGCTTTTTTGGAATGGCGAGCTCATTCTGCCACAGCGTGTTTGAGCATAATGGTTAAAAACAATGTGAAAACTTGGATATCGATAAAGCAAAACCACATATTTTTTTTTAGATTTTTTCAGCTCTTAAGTCCCCAGGGCTGTACGAACCTGCTTTTAATTTAATATCCTGTCCTGTTACTGTAAACAAA
The DNA here is from genome assembly GCF_059756535.1 of Pantherophis guttatus. Lineage (NCBI taxonomy): Eukaryota > Metazoa > Chordata > Lepidosauria > Squamata > Colubridae > Pantherophis > Pantherophis guttatus. The sequence continues at coordinate 9,202,719 of NC_142075.1, forward strand.
TATTTGTCATTGTTTCCTTTAATTAAAAGGAAAAAAAAATATTGTGCCATTTGATTGATGAGATTATAATAGCCCATCATGGAGAAATTGTGTCCTTCCTTCCTCCCTTCATTTCCTCCCTCCCTCCCTCCCTTATAGATTTCTTTTGATATGAGACAACTGACATGAACCTCTAAAATTATTATAAGTATTATTACAAGTGTTATATTTTTATTCAGTGTTTTTAGATGATTAGTTTCTCCTTGGTTGGTTGGTTGGAGGGGAGGGGTCTCTTTATGTTTTGAAAAATTCTATAGCCATAGAGATTCCTTGCAAACCAATCCTCAAAATGTGCTTCTTCTTTTTTTTCTGAATGTATCCTTGATCTTGACCTAAGGAAGTTATGTATTTCTTTTCAGTCTTTTGGGGGGAATGTCAATTCTGCTGCCAATTCCAAGAACAAAATTAGAAAATGAAATAATCAACGTTCTTAATGCAACACACCTACCTGTGTTTTAGAAAGAAAGGGAGCAAAACTCTGCAAAGGAAACTGCAAGGCTTCATTAGAGACCAGGCAAGATTATGGTGGGGCCTCAGATTTAACCAGATTTAACTAGAAGAAAGAATGCAGAGGAGGCTTATTGTGGTGCCGATAGTCACCTTTCAAACCTTACTTTAACTTGGCTGTCACTAGGTAGCTTAGGTCCACTTTTCTCCTCCGTTTCATACTATTGTGGGATGTTATGAGAAAAACATTGGACGCTTTGGAAGGTATCATGTGATCGGGGTAACATGACAGCAGTGTTCCCGTATTTGAAGGGCTACCACAAAGAAAAGAGAATCAATCTATCCTCCAAAGCCCCAGAAGGCAAGACAAGAAGCAATGGATGGAAACTTAACAAGGAGAGAAGCAACCTAGAACTAAGGAGAAATTTCCTGACAGTGAGAACAATTAACCAATGGAACGACTTGCCTCCAGAAATTGTGAATGCTCCCACACTGGAGGTTTTTAAGAAGGGATTGGCCAACCATTTGTCTGAAATGGTATAGGCTTTCCTGTTTGAGCATGGGGTTGTACTAGAAGACCTCTAAGATCCCTTCCAACTCTGTTATTCTGTTAATTACAGGTAGTCCTCGACTAACAACCATTTGTTTAGTGACTGTTCGAAGTTACAAAGGCCTTGGAGAAAAAAAAAGTTTTCACAACTTCAAACAGTCACTAAACAAACTGTTGTAAGTTGAGGACTACCTTATTTTAAATGTAAAGCACAAAATCTTGAAGAGGGAAAACCTCCCAAGAGGGTGATTTTGGGGAGCCAAAATATCTAGAGCCAGCCCTTATATTTGGTTCGCGGACTGGGCATGTTGTAGCAAGCTTAAGATGTGTGGACTTCAATTCCCAGAATTCCCCAGCCATCCACACCTCTTAAAATTGCAAAAGGTTGAGAAAACAGTTAGAGAGGATGAATATGGATGGAGGCTATTTGAGAGAAGAAAGTGGGACTTTGGACAGATGTCCTGGATGTAAAGCTTATTGAATCCACTTGATGGCAGCACCTAGGAAACGTTGGCTGATTTCAAAAACAGTGACCTGGTTAGTAGTCGGATGGGAGACCACCAGGAAATTCTTGGGTTGCACGGCATCCTGCTGAGTGCCACCGAAACCCCTTTATCTAAGAAGATTGAGCAAAGTAGTAGTTGCATCAACTAAACCAAGCTAGTTGATGAAGCTTCCATTCCTAAAACTTTGACTGTTAACCTTTCCATACGTGAAAGATAATTATTTGGGTCTTCCTTGGAATAATGCTGACCTCCGGGCACTCCCCCCACCCCCGTTTATTTTCTATTTTCCCTTTCTTACCCTTTGAAATCTCACTGACCTTATGATTGTTAGTTCTGTGCTTACCAACGAACAAAAGAGAGGAGATTCTAGATTTCTTTTTATCTTTTTTATCTTTGATAGGATGTTCTGTTTAGTGTTTTAGCTCATGGTTATTCATACCAAGAACCAAAAAAAAAATAAAATAAAAGCTAGAATAAATTAGATCTGCTTCTTTTGTGTCTTTCTTTAGTGCTCGTTCAGCATGTCTGTTTGGCCTTAATGACACCACTGGAAAATAGATGCCGTATCTAAATACTCTACTCTCCCTTTTAGACAGATTTAGAAGACAAATGTAGTACGCTGCATATACCAATGCATTTTCTAGGTGTTAACCTGATTGAGTTACATGAACACCGTGTAATTCTAGCAGAACAGCTATCAAATGTTTATCCCTTTGCTCTTCCGCATTTAACTTCCGAGTTCTTCTGAAAATTTCAGGAAGCACAATGCGCTTGAGAACATCATGATATTGAGATATTGAGACTCTGGAAAGAGTGCAGAGAAAAGCAACAAAGATGATTAGGGGGCTGGAGACTAAAACATATGAAGAAAGGTTGCAGGAATTGGTTACAGATAGTCTAGAGAATGAAGGATTAGGGGCAACATGATAGCAGTCTTCCAATATTTGAGGGGCTCCTACAAAGACAAGGGAGTCAACCTATTTTCCAAAGCACCAAAAGATAAGACAAGAAACAATGGTTGGAAACTAAACAAGAAGAGAATCAACCTGTCTGACTCCAAAGGCAGCTGATAACTGTCATGCTGCCCTGGACCCCTCTCTGCCTCTGACGCAGACCCCTCGTCCGAGCCTTCCCCAGACTCCAGGACTGGCCCATGTTCCTCCCCAACCTCCTCACTGTCCGAATCTGCTACCAGCTCCGCTGGCGGGCCACAACAGCTGGGGATTGGATCTTCCAGCTCTGTTATTCTGTAACTCCAAAGTTGCAGAACACAAGGTTCCAGGGTACAATTCAGAGCAAGGAGAAAACTCTCTCATTGTCTGCAAAACTGCTGGGGAGAACTAACAATTATCCCGAAGTCTATGCTGGAGAGAATATGCCGCTGAGCTACTCTTATTCTCTCCCACATCTCTGTGAAGCAATCTCAATTCACGGGTAGAAAAACCTTCCAGGGATGCTTGACTGAACAGCCAAATAACCACAGTGGTGCCCTGTTTATTGGACTATAAATATAAAGATAACAGTCACTTAATTAATCAATTCCTAAATGTAGTCACTGGGAGGGACAGTTTCCAATATCCAGTTGAAAATAACATCTATTTTTCACAGGCTTTGCTTTCCCTCTGGCTTCCTTTAGCTTTGCAGACGTTTCTTTTCTCTTTCTTTCTTTCAAGATTTGGGATTATTCTTGGGAGGTGAGGCAGGCTGAGTGGTGGGTTTTAACTGGATTTACTAGCGGTTTTCTTTGTGTGCGCGCTTTGCGCGCGATCGCCGCATGCATTCACGCTTCGCTCACATGCGCGCCAAACTTGCGCTTTGCACAAGTGCGTTGCGAATCTGCCCAGTTGAGGTGCAGCAATCCACTCTGCCGCACCTCTCAGCTGGGCAAAAAAAGAAGAAATATAAGGTCGGGATAATCCGGGGGCGGGATGGCCCAGCTCCCCAAGAAAGAGAACCGGTTCGGTGACGTAATAGCGTCACCGCTATCGGCTCGGCCGAACCGGGCCGAACCGGAAGGAATTCACCACTGGGCAGGCTGTTCTAATTTCAACCTAAAAAAAAATTCATTCAACCTTGTGGTTCATTTGTATTGGTGGCCCACCCGGCCCCCATAAATCAAGATGGGACAAGTCATCATCAAAAAAATGCTTTCCAGAATCTCCCCTTAACATCACAAAACTCACAAAAAGGCTACTGGGGGACTACAGATTTTTAATGCTGGGGGGGGAGTTCTCTTAATAGCAAGGAAGAAGCTATGGAAATGTGGCTGTTACGATTGTGGTTTAATAGTGCTTCGATTATATCCCCTCCTTTTTCTTAGCTCAGGGAAGGAACAGCTACATTAACAGAGGGGTAGAATCAAGATCACATGAAGTGCTAATACCCGTACCACTTTATAATGCCTTGATAAGGCCACACTTGGAACACGGCATCCAGTTTTGGTCGCCACGATGCAAAAAAAAGATGTGGAGACTCTAGAAAGAGTGCAGAGAAGAGCAACAAAGATGATTAGTGGACTAGAGGCTAAAACATATAAAGAACGGTTGCTGGAACTGAGAATGTCTAGTTTGATGAAAAGAAGGACTAGGGGAGACATGATAGCAGTCTTCCAATATCTCAGGGGCTGCCACAAAGAAGAGGGGGTCAAGCTATTCTCTAAAGCACCTGAGGGCAGGACAAGAAGCAATGGATGGAAATTAATCAAGGAGAGAAGCAATGGTAGGATTCAATTTTTTTTACTAGCGGTTCTGTGGGCATGGCGTGGCAGGGGAAGGATACTGTAAAATCCCCATTTCCTCCCGATCAGCTGGGACTTGGGAGGCAGAGAAGAGATGGGGGCAGGGCCAGTCAGAAGTTTTACTACCGGTTCTCCGAACTACTCAAAATTTCCACTACCGGTTTTCCAGAACTGGTCAGTACCTGCTGAAATCCACCTCTGACCCTGTTGCCTAAAATTAAGGAAAAAAATTCCTGTCCATGAAAACAATTAATCGCTGGAATGGCTTGCCTGCAGAAGTTGTGGGTGCTCCATCTCTGGAGGCTTTTAAGAAGAGACTGCATAGTCATTTGCTCAGGATGGTATAGGGTCTCCAGCCATGGGCAAAGGGTTGGACTAGAAGACTTCCAATGTCCCTCCCAACTCTGTTGTGTTCTGTATTCAGGGACTCCCTGTACTTCACTTTTAAACTGAATATAATTTCCTCCTCCGCAAATGGTTATCGGAGTCATTCTGACCTGCTGAGTTCTAGGCTTCAGCTTTAACTGCCCTCTGGAGAGACCTGGGGGGTGGAAATCACTTCCTGGTTTCCTAGATGTTTCTTTTGGTGCGTTCCAATAAGATGACTCTAAGATTTGCACCATATCTTTGTGCCATATAAGATAGTCTTCTTTTTGGGGGAAGAGACTCGCAACCTACCCATGCAAAAATGCAAAACAGGAAGTGTTTCTTTCCAGGGATCCTTTTAAGAAACTTAACAACTTTTGTTCCATTGACAGCATTTGTCCCTCTTTCATCTCCAATTTCACTCAACTCATCACCAAGAGGATGGTCCCAATTTTCACTGCAAATTCCTGACCTTTTACACAAATCTCTCCTAAGGTTTTCAATCCTGAAATATAATGGAAATGACTGAGAGGGATAGAGAGAAAGAGAAACACAGAGAGAGAGAGAGACATACGGAGTGTTTAATGACAAAAACGGCTATCCAAATAGCTTAGTGGTTCTGGGAAAATTCCACACAATTACGGGGCAATTGGAGGCCGCATTCCATTGCTGTGACAACGGCAATCTGGAGATGGTTATGCTGAAAACACACAAATGGGCATGCGATGAAGGACATATTAAGGTACAATAAATATGATCGCCAATGATATTCACACACATCAAGCAATTCAGACCAAAATGGACATTGTCGGCCTCATGGGGCAAACCAGACAGGAATCAAAACTGGATTAGCTCATTTTACTTCATTGTAAAGTCACATTGACAGAAGTCTGAAAGTACAGTTTTATTTCTCCGTCCCCGGTCTGTTTTACAGGCCAAGAAATTAGGGAGAGTCCCTTCTGAGCTTCTTGGCCATCCCACTATTTAGCTGTGAGTTGTGCTATCTCTTATCTCACTGTTCCCTTGGCAGCATCTCTTGGCTCAGTCTCCCAAGGTGTTTCTCACCTACTGTTACAGTAACAGACCATTCCTTCTGCCTTGTTTGGCATGAAAGAAAGAAAGAAAGAAAGAAAGAAAGAAAGAAAGAAAGAAAGAAAGAAAGAAAGAAAGAAAGAAAGAAAGAAAGAAAGAAAGAAAGATAGATATTACAATGGGTGGATAGAAGATATATAGGTAAATGATAGATGGATGTAGATGATGGATGGATGGATGGATGGATGGATGGATGGATGGATGGCTAAATTAGATGGTTAACATTTTCCCGACCGAGTGCTCAAAGTGTGTGCACAAATGCGCACACACCCAAACTCCCAAAATGCACTGTGCGTGCAGCCCCCATGCATGCGTGCATAACCCCCTGCGTACGCCCCCTGCAAGCTCCCCCATGTGCCCCACCCCTCGTGCATGTACGGCAGAGACCCGAAGACCAGCTGGCTGGTGGGAGGTACACATGCATGCACACTGGAGCTGAGCTGGGACGACAGCTCACGTGCCCACAGAGAGGGTACTGCGTGCCACCTCTGGCACGCGTGCCATAGGTTCACCATCATGGAGATAAGACGATAGATAAATAGAGATTATAATGGGTGGATAGAAGATAAATAGATAAATGATAAGATGGATGGATGGATGGATTAATAGATAAATAAGACTGTGTTTCCCCAAAAATAAGACCCTGTCTTATATTTTTTTGAACCCCGAAATAACCACTTGGCCTTATTTTCGGGGAGATCTTATTATTTTGGGGTGCATGGAGCAAGATGGGGCTCCTCTTGCTGTCTTACCTGATTTCCAGTTCTGCGTTTAAATATTTTCAGGGAGGGCTTATTTTCAGGGGGAGGCTTATTTTAGTGTATGCACTCAAAAGCCTGATTGGGCTTATTATCGGGGGATGTCTTATTTTCGGGGAAACAGGGGAGATAGATAGGCAGAGCAAGAGAGGGGAATAGATGAATAAAGATAGATAATGATGAGAGATAAATAGATCGAGATTTTATTGGCGGCCCAATTTCTAAACAACTCTGAATGGCTAACAAATGGATGTATTAAAAGAAATGCAGCAAAATATAACAGAAAAAAAAATGAAACATAAAGAAAATCAAGAAGTACTCCACAAGGCTGAGAAATTAATTCTTGAGCAATAGAAAGATGGAGCCACACGAGACTCTGGGGAAGGATGTCATTCCAGAGGGCAAGAATTTGTAAGAGTAGGTGCACTTTCTGGGTCCTGCAAGATGACATTCTTTAAATGATAAGACCAGTGATGAATTCAAAATTTTTTACTATCGGTTCTGTGTGCATGGCTTGGTGGGCATGGCAGGGGAAGGATATTGCAAAATCCCCATTCCCTCCCCACTCCTGGGGGAAGGATACTGCAAAATATTTACTATATTTAAAATATAGGTTTTACCAAGACCTGAAGACTTGGCTGTTCAAGCAAATAGGCTGACTCTGATTCTGGGTTTTATTATTTATTAATTAATTTGGTTTAAAATGGGATTTTGTTGTACATGTTTTTAACTTGTGTTCGCCGCCCTGAGTCCTTCTGGAGAAGGGTGGCATATAAATACATGAAATAAAATAAATAAATAAATAAATAAAATCCCCATTCCCTCCCCACTCCTCGGGGAAGGATATTGAAAAATCTGCGCAAGAACAGAAGCTTCTGCGCATGTAAATGTTGTGGATTTAATAAGACAAACACAACTTTTAGATTAATCAGAGACAGATTTTATATATTGTGCAATAGGTTCAAGGCTCTGTACATGAAGCGTTGAACAAAGACAGAACTTAGGTACAATGGTTTTATACCCTTCTAGACAAAGGATTCTGTTAACTCAGCAATTCATATGGTCATATACATTTATCATTTTTAATTAACATTTCCTAATTACAGAGTTTCTTTGCAAAACAGTTATAATTCTTTTTGTAGATTACTGAAGCATAGATTCAAATCATCTTCTGACGATAGACAACTTTTAACTCATGTGGATCCCCTTGACCTAACCAACCTTTAAGCTGTATGTCATTAGAATGTTCCTTTCTTCTGACAACTTAGAGGCCTCCTAGAGGAACCAAAAGGATTTTGGCTGAGTTTGTACTTTTTCCAACCGGATGCATTGCTTTTTAGAATAGAGTGAATAGAAAGTTATCCAGTGGTCATCTATCAGAGCCCACTTCATTACATTACACAGAGCGTACGTGTGCAAGAGCAAATGAGCGCGATCGCGCGGTCCCGCTACAAACTGGTAGTAAAGGTAAGTAGAACCCAACCCTGTTTTAGTCTCCAGTCCGCTCATCATCTTTGTGGCTCTTCTCTGCACTCTTTCTAGAGTCATCACATCTTTTTTTTATATCATGGTGACCAAAACTGGATACAGTATTCCAAGTGTGGTTTTACCAAGGTATTATAAACTGGTACACTTTGCACTTAACTAGACGTAGAATAACTTTATTGTCACTTTGAATGTACATTAATCGGCATGCATTAAAATGAAATTTTGTCACATTCAGCTCTCAAAGGGTCTCCACCTCCAATATACACAACATAAACATGACTAAATAAATAAATAGAAATAGAAAAATGGGCATAAACTAGTCAAGATGAGACTTCGGGAGATGTCCTCCTTTTTTCCTTATTCCAGTGGCTAGAATAGAATAGAATAGAATAGAATAGAATAGAATAGAATAACAGAGTTGGAAGGGACCTCGGAGATCTTCTAGTCCAACCCCCTGCTTAGGCAGGAAACCCTACACCACTTCAGACAAATCTCTTCTTAAACACTTCCAGTGTTGGAGCATTTACAACTTCTGGAGGCAAGTCGTTCCACTGATTAATTGTTCTAACTGTCAGGGTTAGAGTTAACCTAACAATTAACAGTTAATATATGTTGCATATACCAACATATATTATGTGACCATAAAAGTAAGCCACACACTATGGTGCTGCCTTTGCATTATGTATGAACCTGGCAGCTGGGGTGCACTCAACAAACCACGGTTAAAAGGAACCATGACTGAATGCAGCGCATCGGCTCAAACCGGAACCGGGATGCCCTGTTTTTTTCCCCACGTGGAAGCAAAACTGGGCAAAAGCTAGAGCTTCACTTGCTGCTACTGAGCATGCTCGGAGTCAACGAGCCTTCCCCCCCCCACCGTCGAGCTTCCGCTGCTGCTGCTGCTGCTGCTGCTTCAACTGCGCATGTCCGAGGCTGCCGGCCGTTGAGATAACCCTGTAGCGCGCAGGCTCGTCAGCGCGAGGGAAGCCCGGTAAAAAGGCGTCTCGTTGGCAGTTACGGCGCATGCTCCCAAAGGGGCGTGTTTCTCCAACTAGGCTGTTGGTGAGCGTGGCTGAGATTTACTGCGCATGCCCAGTAAGGACCTGGGGATGAGGGAAACGGTCAACCTCTTCGAACTCGGAGCAACCCTGGGCGGAGGCTGTGAGGTAGACTGGAGTTTGGGGGGTGGGAGAGAGGAGACCCCCCCCGGCCCTCAACAAGGGGACAAGGACCCCCGGCAGGCAGCCCGTGAGTTCAGCCACCGACTGGCAGAAGTTCCGTCAGGGGAAGAGAGACGTATCTGATAGAGAGACTCGACCGGTTGGATTTCTTCCTGCTCTCGAGGGTGTAGGTCTTGCAGAGCTGAGGGGGAGGGGACCCTTCAGATACTGATAGCCCCCCCCCGCCCCCCAGCAACGGATGACGGTTAGAGGCGGCAGGGCACAGCCTTACCTGTTGAATACCAACCTGTCGGTTGGCATTTTTATAGAAAGAAGGAGGAGCCTCTGTTAGATTGTGCTAATGGGGAGGGGGGGATAAAAACTTGTCAGTTGTCTGATATTTTTATTTTATTTATTTATTTGTATTTTTCATCAAGCATGTATTTGATGATAAATACAAGTGTAAGCATAATTACAAATACATGAAATGGATACGAATAAAAGAAAACATTGGGATGGTAGGCAGGCTGGTGCGCTTAAACATGGACCAGGAGGGATTTCTTTGGTGGGCCCAGGAAGTGTCGGAAAAGGGCTGGGCTGCCCACCCACCCATCCCCATCGCTGGAGTCGGGTGGTTATTGTTGTAAATTGCAAAGTTGTGTCCGACCCATCGCGACCCCATGGACAACCTTCCTCCAGGCCTTCCTGTCCTCCACCATCCTCTGGAGTCCATTTAAGCTCACGCCGAATGCTTCAGTGATTCCATCCAGTCACCTCATTCTCTGTCGTCCCCTTCTTCTTTTGCCCTCCATCATTCCCAGCATTAGGCTCTTCTCCAGGGAGTCCTTCCTTCTCATTAGGTGGCCAAAGCATTTGAGTTTCCTCTTCAGGATCTGGCCTTCTAAAGAGCAGTCAGGGTTGATCTCCTCTAGGACTGACCGGTTTGATCGCCTTGCAGTCCAAGGGACTCGCAGGAGTCTTCTCCAGCACCAGAGTTCAAAGGCCTCGATTTTTTGATGCTCAGCCTTCCTTATGGTCCAACTTTCTCAACCATGCATTGCAACTGGAAGAACCATAGCCTTGACTATACACACGTTTTTTGGCAGGCTGATGTCTCTGCTTTTTAGTGTGCCGTCTGACTTTGCCATGGCTTTCCTTCCCAGGAGCAAGCATCTTATTAATTTCTTGGCTGTAGCCCCCATGTGCAGTGATCTTGGAGCCCAGAAAAATAAAATCTCACTACCTCCATTTCTTCCCCATCTATTTGCCAGGAATTGAGAGGGCCGGTGGGGTAGGGAGGGGGCCCTAAATGCAGCCTGCCTTCTGTGCTGACCCCCTTCTCCTCCTCCTCGTCCCTCTCCCCCTCCTCCTCCGCAGGGCCTCCTGGGGATGCCAGCACCAAGCCACGAAGATGCTGCCCCCACTGCAGAAAGGGTGCAAGAGATCATCCAGAAGGACCTCTTGGCCGCTGACCTGAAATGCAGCCTTTTTGCTTCTGCCTTGCAAAGCTACAAGAGGGACTCTGTCCTCCGGCCGTTCCCAGGACACTACTCCTCGGGCGACAGTAAAGATTTTGAGGCTCTGGTGAGTTGCCCCCCACCCTGGCAGGCAGAGTCAGTGGGTGGGAGGTGCGGACAGGGAGGGGTCCTGAAGAGTAGGAAGGTGCAACTCACCCCTCACAGAACTGTTGGTCTTCTGAGCAAGAGACGGGGGCAGGTATGGGTCCCAATGGCCCAGTCTAGGCTGGCAGGAGGCAGGGATTGAGTTAACAAGATCCAGCTGATTCCAAAATGGCCATTTTTATCGATCATGGCCGGAAAGGTGGTTTCTTGCATGCTTGCTGAGTCCTACACTGAACCTCTGAAATTTATTTATTCATTTATTTAGAAAATTTATATGGCCGCCCACTCACTTTCGGTGACTCTGGGCAGCTTACAAAGTGGAAAAACATAATATAAATAACAATAAAAAGCAGTAACTCCTCATCTCTACCTCTTTGGCGACAACCATCAGTCAATCAATAAGTCACTTGATGGGCTCCATCCCACTCTGGCTCCCCAGGCCTATTGGCAAAACCAGATCTTCGGGGCCTTGCAAAATGGTGGGTCCAGTCTTCATGTGTCAAAGTGGGTGTCAAAGATTAACAGAGTTGAAAAAGACCTTATAGGTCATCTAGTCCAACCCTCCGCTCAAGCAGGACACCCTACACCATTTCTGACAAATGGCAGCCCAGTCTCTTCTGGAAAAGATTGGACTTCTTCTGGGTCCCGCCAGATGTACTTCCTTCGGAGCAGGGACATGCAATATTCCTTGCCTCCCTGTTCTGGTGGGTTAGGACTGGGAATTCTGCTCATGGTCAGGGTTAATGTTACAGCCTCGTAGAAATTGAAGATGGGGAAATCTGGTGAACAGCATGGAAGAAATGCAGATTTTTTTATTCCCTGTCTGTGGAAAGCAAAGACTTGTATTTCTCATGGGCTTTATAGGGTAGTTCACCTGCAGCTCATTTATTTTGAAATTCTCCACCAGATTTGTGGGTTAGAGAAATTGGGTGGACACCTTTTTTTAATTTCTCAAGAAACAGGAGATCCTTCCCCAATTTTTCCAGATATTGTCATCTTTACTGGCAATGGTGACACCACAATTGAAAAATCCCCATGGAAGGTCACTCCTTTCTTTTTAACATTTTCTTTTTTTCTCCCAAGCCAAAACATAGGTGGCCAAAGAAGCTGCAGAAAGAGGAAACCTGGGATAAAATTAAGGCAATCGCTAAAATAAATCTTGGCCCATCCAGTTACTAAATAATGGGAATATTCCCACCCAAATTTTATCTTTCACAGCTGTTCATGAATTTGCTTGTTGGAAAACAAGAGTTACCTGTGGTAAGACGAGCGGCCAATAAATTTGAAAAATAAATAAATAAATAAATAAATAAATCTATATATATATAAAAGTGAAATAACCAAGTGAAATAATCAAGCCCAATCACATAGCTTCGTAGCAGAGCACAGGTATTCCGCTTGTATAAATATATAAATTTGCAATGGTGACCACAAGATTCCAGGATGCTGCAATCATCATAAATACATGCTGTTTGGCAAGTACTGTATCTCAATTTTGATCACACGACTGGGGGGATGGGATGCTGCATGGTCATAACTTTAAGGACTGGTCATGTCATTTTTTTTCAGTGCCGTGGTAAATTTGAACGATTGCTGAACAAATAGTTGTAAGTTGACTAACTGTCCTCGACTTACAACAGTGCATTTAGTGACAGTTCGAAGCTACAACATCACCGAAAAAAAGTGACTTATGACCATTTTTCACACTTACAACTCTTGCAGCATCTCCCTGGTCACGTGATCAAAACTTGGACGCTTGGCAACTGGTTCATTTTTATGACAATTTCAGTGTCCTGGGATCATGTCTTCATCTTTTGCGACCTTCTGACAGGCAAAGTTAATGGGGAAACCTGATTCATTTAACAACCGTGTCACTATGGAGATTCACTTAACGGTGGCAAGACAGGTTTTAAAATGGACAAAGCTCAACAACTGTCTCACTTAATGACATAAATGTTGGGCTCAGTTGTGGTCATAAGTTGTGGATTGCCTGTAGTTACGAAAGTGCCACAAATAGGCTGCTACATAGTTAGGGGGTCTGATTTTAGGTGGTGATCAGAGATCAGAGTGTTGAAATTTGGATCATCTGATGTCAGAAACCTGCCCGCTTGCCTGAGGCCAAACAGGGTGCAGTGTAGTAACAATGCAAGATGTCAGCAATTCTTCCCACTGAGAAAGGGTTGGCTGGGAAGCCTTTGTGATGGGCAGAAGTGGGGTGTGTGTGTGCACAATTTGAATCTGGGGACTGATGTGTGGGGCCCTAAACAGCTTGAAGCTTCCAGTTGCTTCTCTCCGTTCTCATTAACACCTTTCCAAGAACAAGTAGCCAAACTAGTTTACCGAAGAGCCGTATCCTTGAACCTCTGCCAGCCAACCTTCATCTTTTAAGTAATGATTTGAATGGCCTTCCAAGGAAATTGTTGGGCCTGCTGCTTGGAAGAGAGCCAAGGATTTCTTTGTTCCCATTTTGTCAGAAGAGCCCAGCTCAGATGGTTGAATCGATACGGAAGCCCCTTTCAGATGCAGGTATTAATTTAATTGGCACTGTGCAACCTTTTCAACCGCGGAGTCACCGTGTTCCCTATTTGACAGATGGGAAGAGAAATAATTCTTGCATTCCAACAATGCTTGGAACTCAAAAGTTGGGTTAACAAAACACAATCTCTGTGCTTCCCTAAATAAATTCTACATAGGTAGTTCTTGATTAAGACTACAATTGAGCTGAACATTTCCAGCTGTCTTTGCTAAGCAAGACAGCTAATAAATTAGTTTTGCCCCATTTTGACGACTTTTCTTGCCATCGTTTTATGTGAACCACTGCTGTTTTCAAGTTAGTAACGCGGATGTTGAGTGAATCTGGCTCCCTCATTCGATTTGACTTAGAATAATTTTATTGTCACTTTGAATGTACACTAATCGGCATACATTAAAATGAAATTACGTTGTATATAGGTCTCAAAGGGTCTCCACCTCTAATATAAACATAAACATGACAAGACAAATAAATAAATACAAAATCATGTACCCACATATATTTGCTTGTCAGAAGGCCACAAAAGGTGAACATGTCACTCCAGGTCACTGCAACCATCGTAAACATGAGTCAGTTGCCAAGTGTCTGAATTTTGATCACCATGGAAATACTGCAAGAGTTGTAACTCTGAAAAATGGTCTTCAGTCACTTTTTTCGGTGCTGTAGTGACTTTGGTCCCTAAAGGAATGGTTGTAAGTTGAGCTTAACACTACAACTAAAGCAAGGGCTGTTTTTTAAAAAAAATAGTTTTATTTATAATTTTTTCTTTAACATCCAAAAGTGCTTGATGAACAGTGTATTGTCTGGGTCAATATACTGTATTTTGCATACAATTCTGATAATGATACTACCATTTAAATATACATAATCATAATCTTTCAACTTCTAACAATTGTGTATACATAGTAATTATAATACGTTCTATTATATTTCAGTATACATAATACTATTTTCCCAATTTCTACGTTCTACTTCTTTTTTCTAACACTTAAAATAACCCTGTTTAAAAATATTCTATATCTATCCATCATCTCTTGCCCTTTTTTTTATTCTTTTCATTTTGTAAAAAAATTATTTATTTGTTTAAACATACAAGCAGAATTTCTCTTAATACTCCTTGTTAAAACTTTAAACTAAATGAACAAAACAATTTTGATGAACATTAAAAAATGAACATTAACAGCCACAAATTTGGTATTTACAAACTTTTTTTCTTTATAAGTTATTTACAAGACAACTGATTTTACATATTGAAAATGGTATAAAAAGAATGCATTTGCAGACAACCACATTTGAAAGGGTGAAAAGCAAGAGAAAGGGAATTATATACAGTTTTTAGAACTACCATAAAGTTGGTTTAAAATGTTTGCTTTTTTAAAAGAATCAGATATAACTTGCATTGGCTTTTTTTCATTAACACAGTTTCAAATCTCTTGCCCTTTTTAGAATTTCAACTCTTATTAACTTTTTGGTGAATCTTTCATGCTTCTCCTCTGGTAACTCTTTTTAATATATTTATTTAATCTAAATATTTCATCTGCTACAACATCTCTTGCTGTTGAATCTCTACAGGACTTTTGGATAGGAAACTGTCACAGAATACCAGGGCAGAAGTTTAGATGGGGAATTGGAAGCAAAAAGCTGAGGAATTGGCAGTGTAGATCCCCTTCCATAAATTTGCCAAGAGAATTGTCTGGATTTGCTCATGAAGCTCATGATACTTTATGTTTAAAGAGGGGTTTTTTCTATATATTTTTAATCAGGGGTGTCAAACTCAACTTCATTGAGGGCCGTCACATCAGGGCTGTATTTGACCCGGGGGGGTGGGGGGGTAGCCGACTATTTGGGTGTGGCCAGCTTCACGCCACTTCTCAAACTGCTGACACATTTCCTCTTTGCAATGGGTAGATAGACTAGGCCGAAGCCAGGCTGGCCCGAAGTTTCCTCTTCGCAATGGGTAGACTAGGCCGAAGCCACACTGGCTGGCCTTTTACATTTTCCAGGACGGCCCCAAGAGCCGGATCCGACCCTAAAATAAAAAAAATCAGAATAGAAGCTGGAAGGGACCTTGGAGGTCTTCTAGTCCAGCCCCCTGCTCAAGCAGGAGATCCTATACCATTTCAGACAAATGAATCCATTTGACACCCCTGTTTTTAATGTTATTAGGATTGTTTAATCTGCATATTTTTACATTAAGTTTCTATGTCTTTTGTTATATCTTTGTGTAAGAGATTATTTTATTATATAGTTATACCTGTACTGAAAAAGGTTAGAAGTCAATCCTCTCCTCGTTTCCCCTCATTTCTCTAGTCCTCTCCTCTCCCCTCCTCTCCTTTTTTGTCATTTTCAACCTTTTTCTTTTTTGATTCCCTCCCCCCCAAATTTTCCCTTTTCATTATCTTGAAATATTTATGTATACATTAAAATTATACAGCAAAAAAGTAGTAATTTCTTACTCCTAAATTGAAACATAGAGCATTATGAGCAAATCCACCAATTCTCTTGGCAACCATTGCAAGCGTCCAAAGTTTTTAATTCAAATTTCCAGTTTACAAAAAAAAAAAACAGAACTATCTCAATTTGCTCGTGAAGTTGAGCCCAGGAACTGAGCTTGGCTCACTATGTTTCAAAGCTGCATTCTTTTTTGAACCACTGGAGGGTTCTTAGGGTGTGAGATTATGTGGAAAAGCTCTACCCATCTTTTTCCTGTGTTCTTCTCTCAGCTTGCAGATACAAGTGCATTAGGGAGCTTGCAAGAACTCTTGGATTCTCCCCAAAATCCTGACCAAAGAACTCTGGAGCTGCTCCATTGGATCCTGTCCTCTAAAGCCTGGTGCATCCACTCCACCAACAAAAACAAGGTGAGAATTTTCCTGGATGGAAGAAAGACCCAACTCAAAGAAGTCAAATCAAAGGCTGTTTTGAGAACTGAAAATTCATCTGGGAAGAGTTGAGTTGGTTGTTGTTTCTCACTATTTTATTTTTCAAAGAAACAAAAAACCCCACCCCCACCCCCAAAAAAGTATGTTGCCTTTAGGATTTAGTTAAAAATTAAGCCCTGGGAATGGACTGTAGCCATCAGCGCCAGTTGCAGAGACAATAGCAAAAAGATTTGCATAGTGTTGATTTTAAGAGGAGAGATTGGATGTCCTGTCAAGATTTGGGGGCAATGAAGAAAAATGCAATAGAATGGAAGGGCCAAAAGTGCTCCTTTGTAATGGTCCAGAAAGCCAGACTGTCAGTCTTTTCCCTTAGAATACAATATTTGGAGGGGGTTGATGGCTCAGCGGTTAAAGACCCTGAGTTTGTCAGCTGGGGAGCTGACAGCCTGGGTTCAAGACCCGAGCTCTGCAGAATGAAGAAACTCTTGGATTTCCTGCAAAAAACTGAGCTAGGATCGTCTTAAATAATTAGGCTTGAAACAAAATGCTTAGCTTGGCTTTGGATTTGTGTCCAACTACTATAGAAGGGCGACCTAGTGCTTAAGGTGCTGGGCTTGTCGACTGGAAGGTTGGCAGTTCGAGACCTGAGTACCGCATGATGGGTTGAGCCTCCCATTCTTGCCTCAGCTCCTAGCAGTTAGAAAGCATGCAAATGCGAGTAGATAAATTGGTACCATTTCGTTGGGAAGGTAAGAGTGTTCCATGCACCTTGGCCATATGACCACAGAAGTATCAATGCTGGCTCCCTTGACTAAGAAACAGAGATAAGCACCATGTCCTAGAATTGGACATGGCTGGACAGGGAAGGCTTTACCTTTACCTACAGTACAGGTAGTCCTCAACTTACGACCACAATTGTTATTTATATTAAGTTTTTCTCTTTGTAAGCTGCCTAGAGTCACAGAGTGAGATGGCAGCCATATAAATCTTCTAAATAAATGAATAAATAATTAAGTGAGAAATTTGTTAAGTGACTTTTGCCCCTTTTTATCACTTTTATTGCTATAGTTGTTAAGTGAATCCCTTTGTTAAATTAGTTGTTAAATTAGTCACACTGTTAAGTGAGTCTGGCTCCCACATTGTCTTTGCTTGTTAGAAGGTCACGAAAGGGGATCACATTACTCTGCAACTGTCATAAATATGAGTCGGTTGTTAAGCATCCGAATGTAAATCACGTGACCATGGAGATTCTGCAACGGTCATAAGAGTGAAAAATCATAAGTCGCTATTTTCAGTGTCACTAAACAAACTTGTAAGTCAAAGTCTATTTGGAGCAATGGAAAACCCAGTTGAAAAAAAAACACTGGGTGGAGCCAGCTCCAGAATGGTTCCTTTTTTTGAATCATTTAAACAAACTTACTTTAATTCCTTAGGGTAGCTTTTCCCCCACTCGGCTTGAGTTGTGACCAAATCACTTTGAATTTGCAAGTAGGCCTCATTAATGACAATAATTGGGACCACATTTTCTATCACCAAGTGATGCAGTTGAAAAGCCTTACTTAGCGGCAGCAAAACTTGCAGTCTCGGTTGCGGTTGTTCAGGTTAAGTGAGGACTTCCTTGCAACTTCCTGCTGGCTTCCCACGAGCAAAGTCAATGGGGAAGCCAGCTGAAAGTTGAAAGTCTGGGGTGGCTTGCAAGCAAGGTGTCAAGGAAACCAAAAAGGATGTCGCTGTCCTATTGTGACCATCAGTCCATGACATGTTCTTCTTGAGGGCCCCAATAACCATTGACACCCCCAAGTTTTCATGAGGGGGTACAGATCTGTGGCTCCTTCCTTCATGTGTAATCTGAAGACCCTGAAGCTCAAAGGGCTTAAAAGCAAGAGAGAGAGAGAGATCTTCCATGTAAATAACATTCCTATATTTTGATGTTCTTCAAGTATGAGAAAATCCAGGAATTGACGGGAGCTCCCAACATGCCTGTCCCGGTGCCAGACTTCCTGTTTGAAATCACCTACTGCAAAGAAATGAATGCCAAATTTGAGGATACTCAGGCGGGGAGAGACCTCATTTATGCCTTCCACGGGAGCCGCTTGGAGAACTTCCATTCCATCATGCACAACGGGTTGCAGTGCCATTTGAACAGGGTAAGGAATGAGCTTGGTTTGCATCCAAGGAGGAGACTAAGGAAGGTGGATCTCGCTCAGTCCAAAAGCTATAGCTCTAGAGCAATAGCCTGGTGAGAATCGAACTCTTGGCAATGAGCAGAGTCCGCCTGCAATACTGCATTCTAACCACTGCACCATCACTGGTTCTGGGGCAGCATCCTCTCTGCTATGTTAGCAAACCAGATGGCTCTTCGAAAAAATATAATGGTATGTGGGCATGACCTTGGGAAACGGGGAAGCTCCATAGAAGAATGGTCAGATAAAAGGCAGCTTAGCCCACAGAATGAATGGGCGGGGGGAGCATCGAGAAGAAACCCCCTCTACTTTCTTGGACTGTAAAGGGGACCAGGCTTGGGGTGGAGGAAGAGATGTACTTTCAGACTTGCAAGATTCTGTGAATGTAACCTTACAATAAAGTAGACTTAGTTCACCTTGGCATTGTCAACTGTCCAGCTGGTGAATCCAGAAAATGAAAATCCAGGGACATTATATTACCAAGAGTGTAAACTTTACTGAATAAATCCACATTGGCACAAAAAAAGAGAAACCAGTTCTGAGCTTCCCATGCAAACGCTTGCATAGTTCATTCCCCCTTTCTCCACGGGTCATTACGTCCACCAAATCACTTCTGTTCATTCATTTTGGTTTGGGAACCAGCCGGCCATGCTGTGGCATCTCTGGGTGTCCTTGAGGAGGAGGAATTACGTCTCACCGGAACCAATGATGCTTAGAGGCCTTCCCCCCCACTCCTGCATTCCATTCCAAACCCACCCCCACCCACCAATTCTTTGTCAAGCTGTGAGGAAAGTGGAATATAGGTGAAGGTTTGAGTCAGTCTTGAGAAGCGTGCTTCCTTCTTGGACTACCTTGCAAGGTTGACAACCGCATACAGTCTAAGGCCCAAGAGCTGCTCTTTGTCTCTGCTGCAGAGACCTCCAGGAACTCCAGATGAGTGGGATGTTAAATTCTTGTCCTTACTATAAATAAGGTGGCCAACAGGCCAGCAATTTGGAATTTCCAGGATTCCCACACTTCCTGAAAAAGGGCCAAATATTTCTTTAAGATAGGTGGGCAATAGGCCCACCTGATAAGTGAAGTTCTTGTCTTTCCTTATATTGTCCTCCCTCCAGCAGTCTGCAATCTCCTGGATTTCCCCACTTGTTGAAAAGGGGGCAAATCTGAAAGAGATTTTTTTTAAAAAATGATTGTTTATATTTATCCCTTTGCTCTACAAAGGAAAATTTCAAGAGCAAAACCAAGAAAAAAAAATGGAAAAAGCTCTCTGAAATAAGGACTGTCCTATATAATAAAGGACATACGGTCACCGGAATATAAAAAAATAATAATCCAGGAATAAAATAGGGAATGAGCCGTAGAATTCCTCTTTGGGCAAGGAGATAGCGATCTTTCTGGTATTTTTCAGACTTCCTTGTTTGGGGAAGGCACCTATCTGACCAGCGACTTAAGCCTGGCCCTCCTCTACAGCCCACACAGTCTAGGCTGGCAGCGAAGCTCGATGGGTCCGATTCTCAGCTGTGTCGCAGTTTGCGAGGTCATTGATCATCCCGATGTCAAGTGCCAAGTGAAGAAAAAAGGTGAGTCTTGGAAAGAAGGTTTTCTTCCCCCCCAACTTGGAGCCCTTGATTGTACATCTCGTCTTTTTTCAGTAACTAGTTCTTCAGCTACCATTCAAAGGTACAGTGGTGCTGAACAAAGGGACTTATTGGCCGGTCCTTCTGCTTAAAATGGTTAAAACATCCCAGGGGTCACTTGATTGTGACCTTCATTTCTGGCTTCCTACAAGCAAAGTCAATGGGGAAGCTGGCAGGAATGTGACATCTGTAGGAGATGACCAGGCTGAGTCCGAGGGAGGAATCAAATGTGTCACCAGTCTCAAGTCCCTTCGCGCCCATAAGAGATCTGAGTCTAGCCGGCCTTGAATTCCTTATCTACCGCCAATTTGCTTGGACTGTTAGTAGTTCAAATTCTTGTAGAGAGCTGAAGCTTGCCATAAACCTCTATATTTATTTGAACTGCCTGGATTTCCTGATTTGCTGTACTGGATAACTTCACGCTTAATGGAATTGGGACAACTGAGTTTTAGCACTCACTGCTGGCTGTTCAAGTCTTCCCATTCAAAATGGATGGCTTGCTTTCTCAGCCTCTTTGTCTGAGGAACCTGGCCTTCTTGTTACCCACTGAGAGCAAGTGACTCTTGCTACATGTAAACTTAAAATTGCTTAACCAGAACTCAGTTCTCCAAGGTCTCCCAAAGATCTTCAACCCCAAATCCTTTAATCCTTTAAGGATTTGCACAACTCATTGACAAGGAAGGTTGAGCTAGATTCCTGCTGCCTGCATAGACATATCCTTCCTTTCCCTTTCCCTTCCTTTCCTCTTTTCCTTCCTGCCTCCCTCCCTCCCCTCCCTTCCTATCCCATTCCCTCAGGTTTGTGTGCTGAGGGTATGTGTGGTAGGGACCCATCCTCCCTTTCCTTTTGCAATGCCCTGCTCAGCCACGGCCTCCTATTAAGCTCTTTGAAGCTCTTCAAAAGTTTTGCATCTTCTACCTAACTTGCAAGGCAGCCCTCAATCAAACCATTCTTTCAACACAAGAATCTCTGTTTCTTTTCTCCATTTCAAACAGAATCTTACACACATACGCCCTTTTTTTTTTTTTTGGCAGACTCTAAAGAAATTGACAGGAAGAGAGCCAGGGTGAAGAACAGCGAAGGGGGTGATGTGCCTCAGAAATATTTTGTCGTTACAAACAACCAGCTGATACGGGTGAAATATTTGCTAATATATTCGCAGAGGCAGCACCGAAGGTGAGTGTCCCTTCCTTCCCCCTTGTGGACTTCATTATCCTAGAAGTGAAGAACTTTCAGGGCATGTCTGAAGCTTCTCCTGTCATCATGGCTCAAAAATTCAGAAAAGCAGGAAAGAGCCACCATAAGAGCCACGGCAAAAGAGGCAGATAGCAATAGCACTTAAGACTTACATACCGCTTCCCAGTGCTTTACAGCCCTCTCTAGTGGTTTACAGAGTCAGCATATGGCCATCAAAAATCTGGGTCCTCATTTTACTGACCTCAGAAGGATGGAAGGCTGAGTCAACCTTGAGCCAGTCAGGATTGAACCCGTCAGTCGGCAGAATTAACCTGCAGTACCGTATTTAACAAGAGATGCAGTGGCTAAGACGCCGAGCTTGTCAATAGAAAGGTCGGCAGTTTGAATCCCTAGTGCCGCATAACAGGGTGAGCTCCCGTGACTTGTCCCAGCTTCTGCCAATCTAGCAGTTCAAAAGCACGTAAAAATGCAAATAGAAAAATAGGGACCACCTTTGGTGGGAAGTTCCGTGCGCTTTTGGTGTTTAGTCATGCCAGCCATATGACCACGGAGACGTCTTTGGACAGCGCTGGCTCTTTAGCTTTGAAACAGAGATGAGCACCGCCCCCTAGAGTTGGAAACGACTAGCACATATGTGCGAGGGGAACCTTTACCTTTACTGCATTTAACCACTGCCCACCACGGCTCCAATCAAGACATAAAGGCAGATGAAATCACAATGGTGGTAGAGTTGTCATGCAGCTGAAGAAAACTGGCTGCGGAACTAAGCTTTCAAGGAATCGGGCTTCCTCTCCCCATTTTAAATCAAGCCGCTAGTTCTTATGACTGCAACGATGAAAGCATGCCCCCAAGGCAATTGTAACATTCTGCACATGGCTAAAAGGGGACACAATGACAAAAGGTACATGGTAACATCAGGATACAGTTAGTCCTCGATTTACAGCAGTTTGTTTAGTGGCCAGAGTTTGAATGGCACTGAAAAAAGTGACTTACGACCGCTTTTCACAGCTACGACCATTGCAGCATCCCCATGGTCATGTGATCAAAAATCAGAGCCTTGGCAATCGAGTCATATTTGGGAAGGTTGCAGCCTCCCGGGGTCATGTGATCCCCTTTTGCTACCTTCTGACAAGCAAACTCTATGGGGAAGCCAGATTCACTTAGCAACCATGTTACTTAGCTGTGCTGATGCAGTGGCTAGAATGCAGTATTGCAGGCTAACTCAACTCTGCATTCTCACTCTCAGGAGTTTGATCCTGACTGGCTCAAGGTTGACTCAGCCTTCCATCCTTCCTAGGACTATAAAATGAGGACCTAGATTATTGGGGGCAATGTGCTCACTCTGTAAACCGCTTAGAGAGGGTTGTAAAACACTGAAGTTATAAGTGCTATTGCTATTACTCACTTAACAACTGCCGTGATTCACTGTGGCAAGAAAGGTTGTAAAATGGGGCAAAACTCACTTAACAGCTTTCTCGTTTAGCAACAGAAATGTTGGGCTCAATTGTGGTCATAAGTCAAGAACTACCTATATTTGATTAAACAATCAATCTCTTCCCTAAATTCTTGCCAAGTGGCCGATCGTAAGTCAAGGCTATCTGTACTCGCTTTTAGGTTTTAATTATCTTCTTTTATGATTAAACAAGCATTCTCTTCTCTAAATTCTTGCTAAGTGACCAGGCGTAAAATGAGGATTACTTGCAGTCACTTCTAGGTTTCCTGTTTGATTAAACAATCAATCTCCTCCTTAAATTCTTCCTTCTGCACCATTCTCTCCGCAACTAAAAGCCAGATGCATTAGAAACATGCGATAAAATGCTGATGCAGCTAAGTTAATAGTTAGTACTTAGAGGAGCCATGGTGGCACAATGGTTAAAATGCAGAATTGCAGGCTAACTCTGCAGGTTTGTTCAAAGAAAAACCTCTGATTTCAACTATATTAATTTTTAAACTCCTCCGGATCAGAGTCTGTATTTGGATCCAGAACTTTTCTAGCTTTTTGACATGTCCACCTAAGACAGGGGTCTCCAAACTTGGCAACTTTAAGACTTGTGGGTTTCAACTCCCAGAATTCCTCAGCCAGCAAAGCTGTTAATTCTATTTCTATTCTATTCTATCTTTTAGACTTTCCAGTCAATCGTGGCTCTCCAAACATCGTTTTGCGGTGATGATGAGTCTCTACTTGCTACTGCTGGTTATCATAGGGACTAGCAACTCGCCAGCCTTCCTCTACTACTGGAACCGGATTTTTGACTTCAAGCAATGACATTGGTGCATCTTGGGCTACTGGGGGGTGGGGTGGAGGAGGGAAAGGCTGATGATCTTCACCAAGTGCCTTAACAGGGAGGAATATTCAGCTTTTTGTGAATCCCATCATCCTGAAGAACAGAACAAAGTGGTGGAGGTTGTGATAGGAATGTTTTAGTGGCCTTAATTTTTCTGATTCCTTAGAGTTTCGGATAGATAGTTTCCGCAAAAAGACTCAGCTGAGGAGAGCTGCCCCTTCCTTGGCCTGCTAAGGTCCTCACAGCAAGGTCTCAAAAATGCCTTCAGAAGCGAAGGATGGCAGACCAGGGACTGTTAGCTTTTAAAGAAGACACTTCAACATAATTCTGATGTGCTGGTATACTTAGGCTTGTTCTGAACTCTGAGAAGGGTAATTTAGGTCTAATGTTCTACACACTATAGGAAACCCAACCCTTGTCTTAGCATGTCTGAATCAGGACAGCATGAAAATCTTTGTGACCAGACCAGTGAAATCAACTGTAGACTTCATTAAAAAAAAAAAAAGATTTTCCTAAGTTGTTTGTTTTTTAAAAGTTTTCCTTTGTTTATCTGAACCAGGAAGATAAAAAGAACAACAGAAAAAGAAAAAGCAGACCAGGAGCAAAACGATAAGACGTAAGGGCTTCTTAAATCTGTATATATGTAAATAAATAAATTTAACATAAAGTTGCAATAAAAGATGACTACAATCTATGTCTCTTAAGTAACTTTCATGACATAATTCTTTATGAAAGTGACCAGGGGTGGAAGATCATTAAAAAAAAATGTTCACCTCTAAAAGCTGCAAGGAGCATGATAGGGATGAAACAGCCCTGTTAAGGGGCAAGAAATTTCTTGTTCTCTTTTTCATTCACAGGGATGTAAAAAGGCGAAACGGATGCATTTAGACTACTGCAGTTATTTAACTATCCCTCCTCGTGCAGCATCTGCGTAAAGTGCTCTTTTGGTTATTGAATTAATCCATTTTCTGGGTTGTGCAAGATGTTGAACTTCTTTAATTTAGAAAAAGTAAAATTAACAAAAATGAAAATATAAACAATCTGGAAAAAGGAAAAAAATTCATACAAGAGATTCCAATGGGAAATATTAGGGTACAGTTACTTCAGCACTTGAATGTAGAATTAAATGTACACTACCGGTATAAATAAACAATGCTCCATCTAAAATAAGTAGGCACATTCAGTAGTCCAAATAAGCCCCCACAAAGCAAGAAAGCTTGAAGTTTTTGGAATGTCCTTTCCCAGACATGGTGATGAAACAATGCAAAATTCCTGTCAACCATCCAACTAGCGAACCCAAAATAAGTAAACACTTTCAGGAACTTTGAATTCCCAAAAGTAAAACTTTACTGCAGTGGTTCTCAACCTTCCTAATGTCGCGACCCTTTAATACAGTTCCTCTGTATTCCTCTGTCCTGTTGTGATCCCCAACCATAAAATTATTCCTAAAACCATTGAAAATATGTGTTTTCCGATGGTCTTAGGCGACCCCTGTGAAAGGGTCATTCGACCCCCAAAGGGGTCGCGACCCACAGGTTGAGAACCACTGCTTTACTGGATACACCATTTGGGTACTGAAGAATCAAAACCAGCTCTGGTTTTCCCGCACAAATGCTTGCCTAGTAAAACAATAGCTTCCCTTTCTCCCCACCCCTGGGTGATCACATTGTCCAATTATAGACGTTCTTTTGTGGGAACAGTCCATCTCTTTCTCCAACACCTGCAGTGGTGACCTTGATGATTTCCAGGCTCTCACAATCTGTGCACAAATTCTCAACCCACCCCCCCAAAGTTCATTGGCAAATTGAATAGCAATAAGGCTTGAAAGAAACCAAGCGGTTCAATCTTGGCAGTTCCTTGTTGAATTTTGGAATATCTCCTGGGTGATGTTCTTGGCTGTAAAGTTGTTGTCTATGGTACAGGTTTGAGACTCTGTCACTTCTCTTGGCTTCCCATTTTTTCAATTAACCCTAAAACAAAGCCAAACAAGGGAATTTTCTTGCAGAATTTATTCCCCAATCTGCTTATTCTACCAATTTGGTGGAGAATGAGACTTGAAACAAGTTGAATCAAATAAATCCACAACAGATTAGCAATTATAATGACCAAAGGGCATTGTGACAAATAGTTTTGGGGAGGTGTTTTTTTTGGGGGGGGGGGGATCCCGATCGTACACATCCCAGAACATCTATGTGTTTACTTGGGAAATGAGATCCTGGATCAAGTAAGGTAGTTTTGATCCAGCAAAATCATATTTTCTTAACATTAATTACAGAAATTTTACTTAGACCCAGGTAGGGTACAACCAGTTATGGTACATCCTAGGAAGATGAAATTGACTATTTGAATCGTAATTCCAGTCATAATGAATTGATGCTTCTAATCAAAATTACAAGAGGGTTTCTCTTCGTAGGATTTGTTGAAACAGATCAGGGAGTTCTTTAATCTGGATTCCTGCATGGGGGTTGGTGGGATGGAGTTGATGGTCTTAGAGGGCTTCCTGTTCTACAATTTTGTGTTTACAAAAGCCAATCAGACATTAATCAACGGATTAATCAATAAGTGGAACAGCTTACTTCAAAATGTTGTGGGTAGAGGGTTTTAAGAACAGACTGGACAAATGCTATAGGCTCTCATGCTTAAGCAGGGGGTTGGACTAGAAGACCTCCAAGATTCTTTCCAACTTTGTTATTCAGTAAAAATTGTTTTAATACCTGGGTAGGAATTATATATTATGAAAACAGTTCTTTGAGAGTTATTTGTTTATTTCCTTCCATAACCTTGGACTAGCTGTCCCACAAAGCCATAATGGTTAAAGTTTTTGAGAGGCGTGAACCAAAACAAGAATTTAACAGCAGATGAATCAATACATGGCTGAAGGCATTGTGGAGGAAAAATATGAAGCATTCCCATGGGGAATTCAAAGGGTCTTGTCCTGGTGATGTGTTTTACACGCTTTGAAACAACTTTCCAAAAACAAGCCTAGGAGAATATTTGTTGACAGCATATATATTTTTTTTTTCAAGACAGATGACTTCGTTGTAGAAGGCGATTGAACAAATAGAACATCTGCTTACAATGAAGAATCTCAGGGGATCTGCAAGGAGTTTTGGAACAGCCAGATCTGATAGAGAGAGAGAGAGACGCTAGATCATGACTTAAGAAGCTGGAAAGAGAAGAATGTTGTATGTATTCAACATCATTGTTCCTAGCATTTGTGTCTGGCTCAATTTATGGAGTGGGAAGTGAAAATAATATCCTGGAAGAAGGCAGTAGCCACACTGCTGCCAAGATTACTTGGTGGACAGTCCAGGGTAAAAATTGACTCGAAAGAAACTTGAGCTTTTCATAGATTTTAGCTTTTGTGGCCACTAAAATCAATACCCAAATGAGCATAAACAAAAATTCTGAAGACCAGTAAAAGTAGGAGCCATTTCTTGAAGGCAACCCATGAACAATGATAATTTAGATAAGTTTTTGTCAAGCTGCTTCTCTTCAGCTTGGCCAACAAAACCTAGAGATTCTATAACTCCGAAGCATTGTGTAGAACTTGGTTTGCTCCAGGAAAAGATCATTGTTTATTGAACTCTGCATAATAGCAATACAATACAAGTAGTCCTCATCTTACAACAGTTCATTTAGTGACCGTTTGAACTTACAAGGGCACTGAAAAAAGTGACAGCATTTTGCACGCTTACGACCTTTGCAGCATCCCCATGGTCACGTGATTTACATTCAGATGCTTGACAGCTGACTCGTATTTATGACAGTTGCAGTGTCCCAGGGTCACGGGATCCCCTTTTGCGACCTTCTGACAAGCAAAGTCAATGGGGAAGCCAGATTCACTTAACAACGGTGTTACTAATTTAACCAACTGCAAGGATGCAGTTAACAAATGTGGCAATACTCATTTAACAAAAATTTCTCACTTAACAACATAAATGTTGGGCTCAGTTGTGGTCATAAGTTGAAGACTACCTGTAGACTTTCCTCAGTAGCTGGTAAGTGTGGATATGAGGATTAACAGTTAGTCCAGCATATTGACATGATGAAATTAAATACGGTAGATTTCTTCTAATATATTGGGCAAGGTTTCTTCTATGAGCCTTGGTGGCACAGTGGCTAGAGTGCAGTATTGCAGGCTTACTGCTGCTGGCTGCCTGCAATTTTGCAGTTCAAATCCCACCAGGCTCAAGGTTGACTCAGCCGTCCATTCTTCTGAGGTGGGTATAATGAGGACCCAGCTTGTTGGGGGCAATAGGCTGACTCTGTAAACTGCTTAGAGAGGGCTGAAAAGCAGTGTAAAGCAGTATATAAGTCTAAGTACTATTGCTAAGTGCTATATATTGGTCAAGACATCTGCAGATATAGTTTGGTTACAATGCTGAAATCCTTCTAAAATTATAATATCCATGGTTTGATAGCAAAAAACAAAAAAACCATGGTTCCTAGAAGCACTGAAATCTACAAGATTAATATCAGGGTTATCTTCCTAAAAAGGCAGGATTATCCCTGCTGACATTTTGGTTTTGCCATTGCTATCACCTTAATGTTACATTTGTGTTCAATACGCAGACCTTAATGAACTTGTTCAACTGGGTATCTTTCAGTTTAGATCAGTGATTTATGTTTAATAAGCCAGGTGGACTTCTTGCACAGCGTGGAAGTAATCAGTCATCAACATCCACAATTAAATCTGTTTGTGTGCTAACTTTTGGTGGCATGAGGACACCACAGTTTTCCTGTGCGCTGCTCCCACTATCCATCAATGAGTTAAATGCTTCAGCCTTGGCAAACAACTGAGTGTAGCTTTAAGAAAAGAACTTCCCCTTTCCCGGCTGCCCCAGCCATACGCCCAATCACATGATACCCCAGTCTTTGCTCAGTTGTTGGCAAACGCTGAAGTGTTTTTGGGAGCTCCTGGATCCTAATGTATTTTTCCTCCTTTAAGTTGTACCTTCAGTTTTTTTCTCTTTCCCTTTCCTAGGGGCGATTAGGCTTTTGGTTTATTTTTGATTACCTTCCTTTTCTACCAGGTTTATTTTCATCTTTCGTTGCTGGGATCGGCGCTGTGAGAGCCGGCAGCGCTAATCAGCTGGGCGGGGGGGCGCGGACCTTCAAGCCGCCCACGCTATCGCCCGGCGCCTTGCTTTTAAAAGGAGCAAGCCGGCTTCACCTCCCGGGTGCGGGACAGCCTCCGCAGCGCCGGAACACAGAGATCCCGGCCAGAGCACAAATCACCTGGATTAGGCAGAGAGCAGCCGCGGAAAGCCCGGCTAGCCTTGCCATCAGCCGCTACACTACAGAAAGGCTTAAAGCGACGGGTGCACAGTGCGGCATCTGGTAGGACCCTCGGGCCACCAGTACATCTTCTGGCACCCCAGCCTCGCGCCACGTGGCGCCCGCCATTTTGACGGACCCTTGGGCCGCCATCTTGGTGCAAGAGGCTTCTCCCTGACTGACCTTCCCCTGAGATTAGGGGCCAGCAGTTCCAGTCGTTGGGGTTGCCTTCATTCAGTGACCTCCGGGCTCTCAGCAACGGTTGTCAGCATCGCCAGCTCTTTACCATCGGGGCAAGCCATGTCTGACTCTTCCTCATCGGAGCTGGAGCTGGAATTGAGCCTGCCTCGCAAGGGGGCCAAATCAGCCATAAAGAGCAATAGCAAAAGGTCTGGGCATTCCAGCCGAAAGTCCAAGGCAAGCAAGGCGCAGCCTGTCCAGGATAGGGACGCACTAAGACGCCATAATGTGCTGGAAAGACAGTGTGCCAAGGCACAGAGGACACTGGCTACATCCTTGGCCAGGGAAGCTACTTCCCCCGCACCAGGGGAGCCAGACTCTGCCATCACAAGCCCGACGGAACTGGCTCAGACTCCAGTAACCCCGGCCCAGGCCCAGTCGGGCCCTCAGCCAAACGGCCCTCCCCTCTTGACCCCGGTCAGGCCTGAGCCCCTCTCGCCACCGGGGGCAGCACTCATCTCACCAGGAACACAGGGGGGGCCCTTGCCGGCTACGCAACTGGACTTTCAAGCCATGTTTTCTTCGACTTTATCCTCGTTCTTGGCTGCAGCTGGCAGCAGGTGTGACAACCACCCCCACACCCGTTCCCGGGTCAAGGGATGCAGCATCAGCCCCAGCCCCAAAGTCAGCCTCATCAAGCATGAGAATCCTCTTCTGATGACTCGGATCAGGCTGATGAGGGCCCGGAGGACGTGCAGTTCTCAGAAGACGAGGGACTGATGCCAGACTCACCGGCCTTCACTGGCCTGTTCCGGCTGGCTTTCTTCAAGTCGCTGCTGCACAAAGCTCACCTCACGACCAACTTGGGAGTGCCCGGGGAGGTCAGGACATCATCGCCTGCTACAGTGGGGCCCCACAATGCCCTCTTCAAATCCTCTAAACCAGAAAAGGACTGTATACCCTGTCCACAATTGTTCACTGACGTGATCCAGAACTCCTGGGGACAACCAGCCTCCCTGACAACACCCAGTAGCTTGGACAAAAAACTGTATTGTTCAGCTCCTGAACTGGATGACCTACTAACGCTTCCAGCAGTTGACCAGCCAGTCACGTCTCTATCATCCGCCTCGGTCATCTCCACGGACGCGCTAGATGGCCTTAAGGCAGAGGACAAAAGGACGGAGTGGGCATTCCGCAAGGCACACCAGGAGGCAGCCTGGGCGATCAGAACTTCTACCGCCATGTCCTTCTTCAGCAGAGCGGCCCTCATCTGGCTCCGCCAGATGCAAGAGAGGCTTCCACCGGAGGACACCAGACTGCAGCAAGACATAAATAAAATATTTGCTGCTACCAAATACGCCTCCGATGCCTCCCTAAACTCGGCAAAGTTTGCATCAAGAACCTTAGCCTCCACCGTCACGGCGAGGAGACTTTTTTGGCTATGCCCCTGGAAGGCAGACCTCAAAGCTAAGTGGAAGCTGGCCGCAGCCCCGTACAAGGCACCTGATCTCTTTGGGGAGGCACTTGAACCAGTCCTAGTCGAAGACAAGGACAAAAGGAAAGTACTTCCTTCATCTCACCGTCACCAGGAAAGGAGGTACTCACCTTACCCCCTACAACAGCCCTTTCGTACCGGCGCAGGGCCCAGGGGGTCCTTTCCACACCGCTCTAACTACCAAGGCAGCAACTGGGCCCAGGATAGACAACAGTTCCGCGACAGAGGCAGGAACCAGCAGTCCAAACGTCCATTCCGTGGAGCCGGTTCCAAAGCCACCAGGAGGGGGAAGTGACTCCCAAGCCGGGGGCCCCATTGGCGGAAGACTCCTCCTATTCCAATGTCA
The DNA here is from genome assembly GCF_059756535.1 of Pantherophis guttatus. NCBI lineage: Eukaryota > Metazoa > Chordata > Lepidosauria > Squamata > Colubridae > Pantherophis > Pantherophis guttatus. The sequence continues at coordinate 9,233,502 of NC_142075.1, forward strand.
GTGGTCCCGGTCGACCTTGGACTCGTGGGTAAGGCGCACAACTTCATCTGGACTATCCATCGAATTTTCAGGTCCGCCACCTCATCGCTTCATGAGATGCCCAATCCCGCAGTCCAGCGAACTTCAGGGTCTAATGGCCCAGGAACTGACCCATCTCTTGGAGGTCAGAGCCATAGAACCGGTCCCACAGAATCACCAAGGTTCGGGGTTCTATTCCAGCCTCTTCCTGGTGCCAAAGAACTCCGGTGGTTGGAGGGGCATCCTCAACTTAAAACGTCTGAACCGGTCCGTTCAATACCGCAGGTTCAAGATGCACTCGCTCAAATCCATCTTGACGGGTGAGACAAGGAGACCTTCTCCAGTCAGTAGACCTTTGAGAGGCCTACCTACACGCATCCATCCACCCACGTTGGAAGGGGAGGAGGAACCATTGGAGCGCCCTCGAGTGTCTAGGTGCCCACGGTACAATGCCGAAGCAAGAGACCATCTTTCCTAGGAGGCAGGACAGATGAATAAGAGGAACCTTCTTCCTTGTCAGTGTCTGCTGAACCAGATCTTGGATGCTCTGGACTCTGTCCGGTGACAAGAAAACCTGTCCCTTGATCGAGTCTATCACTGCCCCCAAGTGGAGAATTTGAGTGGCTCTTCTCGAAATGGATTGTAAAGCCGTGGCTTTGGAACGTTTCCAGGACCAATTCCAAATCTCTGACCGCTTGGTTGTGTGATGAGAGGATCAGAATGTCGTCTAAGTAGCATGCATTAAAGGTTTCCTACATGGGGCCACGAACCTACGCCCTCCTACGGTGCACCGTTACCCGTCTTGGGATCTATCCCTGGTACTCCGGACAATGATGGGCCCTCCATTTGAGCCATTAGGATCTGTTGCCCTCAAGTACCTGGCCTTCAAGGTGACCTTTCTCCTGGCAATCACCTTGGCACGGAGGGTCTCAGAAATCGCTGCACTTTCCATCCATAAGGACCTTTGCATATTCCGAGATTCGTCGGTGATTCTACGCCTGGATCCCACCTTCATACCAAAGGTGAACACGTTTCACAGGGCCCAGGAACTCATCTTACTGGATTTCTGTCCATCGCCTCAGGACCACAGGGAGAAGCACACTCTTGGCACACTCTTGACGTCTGGCGAGCGTTACGACTGTATATACGCAGGACTGCAAGCTTTCGCCACACAGAAGCCCTCCTGGTGTCGTTCAACCCGGCTTCCATGGGCCAGAAGGTCTCGGCTTCCACGGTCAGCAGATGGATCAAGGCCTGCATTGAGCTAGCGTATGAACTGAACTCCAGACCACTACTTGGCAAGATCCTACCCCACTCTACACATAGCGCAGCCTGGGCTACTCAAGCATCCGTAGCAGACATTTGCAGAGTGGCGACCTGGTCTTCGCTGTCCCCGTTCATTCGCCACTACAGGATCGACGCCTTCGACTCAGCCGAGGCGTCCTTTGGCCGCAGGGTACTCCAACGAGTCGTGGTGGATGAGGACACATTCAGGTAAAACAACGTCCGTTCTCAGGACAGACAGAACTGTTATGCAAATCCAGGCCACATACCTTGCAATGAAGGAAGGAAAACAAAGAGGAAAAGAAAAGGAGGGAGAGAGGAAGGAAGGAAATGGGGATGAGTGAGAAGAGGGAAGGAAGAAAGGAAATGGGGCTGAGTGAGTGAGGAGGGAAGGAAGGAAGGAAGGAAGGAAGGAAGGAAGGAAGGAAGGAAGGAAGGAAGGAAGGAAAAGACTATTTTGATCACTTTTAAAAAAATAATGAAAACAAGAATCTACTTCCTTTGATATGAAAACATTATCCCCAGAGGTTGATAAAGATCTGTGACATTTTACATACACCCCTTGCTTTCTTTTCCTGAAGTGCTGTTAACTGCTGATTTCTTACTTCAAATTGAATGGATTTTATTGTTTGTTTCTGGGTGGAAACTTTTTTCCTTCTTTAGGCTTACCAAGCCAAGCCAAGCCCTGCAAACAAAGACTGTTGTGTTAGTCTCATCTGAACTTCTTCATTCTTGCCTGAGCAGTTGCAAGGAGAACACATCCTTTTATTTACAATGGAGAGGCATCCAATTCCCTGTTGAAAGAACAGATGGCACACAAGTCATTTTAATTTGGGAAAATTCCTCCTCTAATCTGCCAGAAAGAAATAGTGATTAAATAAACACTCAACGGTCCCTGGCACTTTCCAAGTTTCATTTGAAAATGTGAGTGAAATGTGAAATCAGTCATTTGTTTATTCCCCAAAGGGCCCTCTCTGAACCCCATTGTCTGATTTCAGCTTCCGTGCCTTCCAGCAACACAGCAGAGGTCCCAGGCAAGGTCAGTGCCCAAAGGCAGTCTAGAAGATCGTTTTCCCCTGCCTGTTGATCTTTCAAATAATTGTTCTCTTCCCCACCTTCTTGGAGCCAAGAGAAATGAATGTAACGAATTAGGGAAGTCTCTTTTGAGGCTCAAATAACTTCATTCTACATGATGGGGAGAGATGGTGGTGATAAGTGAAATAATGGCTTAGTTAACTGGATTTAATTTTCTCACCGCAGACTATTTCTCTCCATCTCAATCTGCTGTTCCTGACAAAATTCTCTTCCAAGGACAATTCAGGCCATAATTCTGGATCCATCAAATGAATCCACCGGCTTTCTTCAGCCTTGACACATTTTCGTACCCATTTGGATCGTTATGGATGATTGTTGGATCCTTATCCTACGGTTGTACTCTAAAAAGGAGCTGGAGACTCACAGAGAATTACAGTCCCATCACAGAGTGAGCCAGAAGAGTCAATTGCTTTGAACTCCAACCTATGTCCCCTGAGCATTGAAAGGCTACCCATCCTAAAGATAGGATTTCTCCTCCTCTCTTCTACAACCCAATGTCTGGCTCTTAAGATAGCAATGATGGAACCAGGAGCAAAAAAAGCAAGAAGAAAAAAAGAAAAGCCTCCCTTCCCAGGCTCACTTTGCTAACCATCCTGTACAATTTATGTAATGTCTTGGCATTAAATTGAGAAAATTTGGAGGCAAATATATAGGCCAAGAGATTTTCAGATATAGTTTGGTTACAATGCTGAAATCCTTCTAAAATTATAATATCCATGGTTTGATAGCAAAAAAAAAAAAAAAATCAAGGTTCCTAGGAGCACTGACATCTACAAGATGAATATCAGGCAATGGTTCCTACAAAGGCAGGATTATCCCTGCTGACATTTTGGTTCTGTCATTGCGCTCACCTTGATGTTACATTTGAGTTCAATGCACAGGCCCTAATGAATGTAGTCAGTGTGACTTTTTAAACATTCTTCAATGTGGTCTCCTATCTTGAGCAGGCAACCCCAAGTTTCCTCCAATTGATCCTCGTCAGTGATACTTGATGGACTATCCAAGTTTTTCAGGGCATTCTTAATGGGCCTCATCAGCTCTTTGCATTTGGAGGAAAGAAAAAGCAAAGCTCCGCATTAGTCGCACATTAGAAGTAAGGCAGAGGAAAGGGAAACCCCGATTGAGCCCATTTGAATTTGGGGGAAGGGATCTGCTATGGGCACCCTCTCAAAATGGCAGACACAGGATTCTTCAAAGAAACATCTGGAGCCACATAGTATCAAGCCCCAGTTTGCTGGGCAAGACCAAGGAAGCGAAAGCTATCCAAATTTCAGGATGGGATTTAACGCTCATCTGGCATAGCCATAAAATCTTGGAGATCGTGCAAGAGATCTCCCATCTTTCTTGAGGTGAAGGAATGATAATTTTCTTTTGATCCAGAGTGTGACAGTAGCAGTGTCCTGTGGTCATGCAATCCCCTTTTGCGACCTTCTGTCAAAGGGGAAGCCAGATTCACTTAACAACCAGGTTATTAATTTAACAACTGCAATTACTCACTTAACAACTGTAGTAAGAAAGGTCGTAAAATGGCAAAACTCACCTAATTTCCCATTTAACAAACAAGAGATTTCCCATCTTTCTTTAGGTGAATTCATTAATGATATTTTTGTTTTGATCCAGAGTAACTGATTATTTTATTATATAGGTAGCCCTCAACTTACAACAGCTCATTTAGCGACCATTCGAAACTACAAGACTCATAGTGTTGAAAGTTGCCTGGTCCAATTCATCCTCTTTGATGGGCACAGGCTGACTTCCTGCGGTAGGGATCCCAGGCTGTTGAAAGACAAGAGCAGAGAGCATCCCTCATGAAACAGCCCAGCATGGGAAGCCACAGATGCGTCAATAAGGAAATGGAAGCAGATGGACAAATTGCTGTTGCCAAAGTCAGCTATTGCAATAGCAGAGACAAATGGTTGATAGTCAGTGGGGCAAGTCAAACAATTGTTAATAATTGTAAATTGTTTTACAGGATGGATGCAGCTGCTGGAGATGCAGTAGCCTTCACAAATGGCCAGAAGGCAAAAGTTGGAAGAGGCAGTATGCAAATTCCATATCTGGAAAAGAGGTTCAATGATATATTATGCGTGCCTGAAATGGAGCATAATTTGCTGAGTGTCTCTAGTTTAGACAAGCAAGGATTTGAGACTACATTTGCAAATGGGAGGTGTCTCATAAAGCAAAACAGGAATGTATATGCACAGGATAAAGCAGGATAATTTTTATGTGTTGCAGGGACAAAAGATTCAATGTACCCTAACATTTGGAAATGTGGCACAGCATGATTCATGTGTTCATCTCTTGCACAGAAAGTTTGGCCATGCCAGCTTCAGAGTTTTGCAAAAGATGGACCAGTTTGGAGAAGGATTGAAGTTAAAGAGATGTAAAACTGCAATATGTAAGTCATCAAAGTCCAAGGCATTCCCAGTGAGCAAAAGTAGCACAAGGAAGACAACAAGAGTTCTAGAACTAATACATGCAGATTTGGTTGGGCCAATGCAAGCCAGTTTGGGAGGAACAAAGTATGTGCTGGTCATTGTAGATGACTACAGCAGGTTTGGTTTCTGCTATTTACTAAAGAGTAAAACAGAGGTACTACAGAAATGTAAGCAATGGGTAAGCTTTGTAGAAAGGAGATATGAACAACAGGTATGTCAGCTGCAGACTGACAGAGGTTCAGAATTCAAGTCAGCAAATTTTCAACTGGTTGGGACAGTTAGGAATAACACAGATGCACGAATCCATACACAGCAGGTGAGAATGGTGTAGTTGAGAGATGGAATGGAGTCTTACAAACCATGAAGGATTCACTGCTGGAGGATTCTGGTCTGAGCAGGTCATTGGGGTGAAGCTATGTTGATTGCTAATTATTTAATTAATAGACTGGAGTTCATCAATTAATGATACTCCCATGTGCTCTGTGTACATAAAAAGATAAGATACATTTGTCAGGAATCATAAGGTACAACACTTAATGATAGTCATAGGGTGCAAATAAGCAATCAAATCATACTAGGAAACAATATCAATGTAAATCATGAGGATACAAGCGACAAAGTTACAGTCATGCAGTCATAAATTCATTTTTTCAGTCTGTTATAATTTCAATTATGGGTGGAGAAGGAATAAACATAAAAGAGAGGGGCTTGTTTAGAATCATCCAGCTGGCTTTGTGCCCAAGGCAGGACTAGAACTCACAATCTCCCGGTTTCTAGCCTGGTGCCTTAACTAGGAGATCAAACCTACTCTGTGTTTTATGCATAAAATCAATGCAGAAAAACTTGCTTGTCAAGTGGCAGAACCAGTAATCCCCACATCTGATGCCACCGCTTCCTAAAGAAGTTCTTTTTGCAAGCGTTATAATTTGGGGTTGCATCTGTAAAACATTGACGTGTGTGAAGTTCCTTGTACCTTGTCGGTGAGTTTCAGTTCTGGGTCTGACTTGATGAGCTCCCAGTTCTCACATCTGTGCTTATAAATCCCACACAGCAAGAAAGAGTCTGGTTGTCTGCGGTAATTGCGTTCACTGTTGTACTGATGATAGGTGAGTTTATGAGAAAGGTTGCTGGGCTGGGAGTTTCCTGAGTTTCCTGAGCTCTGATACCTTTCTCTCTGCGCCTGGCGATCCGTGTACCAGTGATCCCTCTGCCGAGGGGGGAAGGAAGGGACGGAGAGAGAGAGAGAGATTGAAGATTTGGTGGGCAGGCAAATCACCTTCTCCATGCTTCCTGATCCACTTGACCTTTCGAAGCATCTTCGATGTGGTCCCCTATGTTTAGGAGGCAATCCCGAGTTTCCTCCAGCTGGTTCTCATCGGTCATGGATTCAGGGTTATCCAGGTGCTTCAAGGACTTCTTGACGGGCCCCATCAGCTCTTTGCACTTGGAAGAGAGAAAAAGCAAAGCTCCACATTAGTCGCATATCAGAAGGAAGGCGGAGGAAAGGGCCCTGATTGAGCCCATATTAATTTGGGGAAGGGGATCTGGTGTGGGCACCCTCTCACCTGCAGGAAGCAAGGCACCTGATGTTTCAGGGAGTTCTTGACGGCGCCCATCAGCTTTTTGCACTTGGTCGCCGATCTTGAGTAGGGAACCCCGCATTTCCTGCAATTGATCTTCCTCAGTTATTGTTTCCGGACTATCCGGATTCCTAAGGACGTTGTTAATGGGCCTCATCAGCTTTTTGCACTTGGGAGAGAGAAAGATTGAAGATTTAGTGGGCAGGCAAATCTTCCTTCATGCTTCTTGATCCATTTGACCTTTCAAAGCATCTTCGATATGGTCCCCTATGTTTAGGAGGCAACCCCGAGTTTCCTCCAGCTGGTCATCATCCGTCATGGATTCAGGGTTATCCAGGTGCTTCAAGGACTTCTTGACGGGCCCCATCAGCTCTTTGCACTTGGAAGAGAGAAAAAGCAAAGCTCCACATTAGTTGCACATCAGAAGGAAGGTGGAGGAAAGGGCCCCCCCGATTGAGCCCATATTAATTTGGGGGAGGGGATTTGGTGTGGGCACCCTCTCACCTGCAGGAAGCAAGGTGCCTGGTGATCCATGGAGCACAGATCCTGATAGGCTGGAGGCTCTCAGGAATGGAACTTGAGTTATTGCCGGTATTCAAATGGCAACCGGCTCAACTGTCAATGTGAGCGCGAGGCTCAATTGTAAGGCAGAGATAAAATTCCAACAGTTAAAAGTCGTTAAGGTAACTATAAGTACCTATGTAGAATAATTATTAAATGAGGCTTTAATTGATCTTGGGAGCGTAAATTGCTCTTGGGAGCGTGATTCTCCTCTTTTGGCTAGATTTGAAGCCGCAACTCAGCGCTAAGCAGCTGAAATCAATTTATGTTAGAAGAGGTTTTTAGATGATCTTGGGAGCGTGAGACTCCTTTTTGGCTAAATTTTTAGCCACAATTCAGCGCTAAACAGCTGAAATCAGTTAAAGTCAGTAGCAGCAAAGGGAGGCTGTTTTTAAAAGCGTCAAAACCGACTTTGATGTAAAGATTGCAGCAACAATCTGTAAAGTTGTGTCTTTATTCAGTGGCCGACAAGCGGTTAGCATGAGGGAGTGCGAAACTCCACTTTAATGATCAGCTTAAATTAGCTGTGACAAGGGGAGCGCAAGACTCAACAATTGGGTTTTTTACATTTAAATAGTTTCTGCTGATAAAGGCGAAATTAAACCCTCCGCCCCCTTAAGGGAGCGGAATGCTCCAAGGACATGATTAACTGGCCAGTTTCAACGATGTTTTCTGATGCTGAAAGTAGAAAAACGTCCTCAGATGTCCTAAGAATCTTCTGAGGTATAGGTGAATTAAATTAAAATGTTCAGTAGATAAAAGAACTGAAGAAATTAAGCAGAAATAACACACTAACGCTGAAAAGCAGATAGAGCACACTTTCCACACAACTGTCCAGTCTGACGACTGAGCAAAAAAGCTGGAATCCCTGGGAATACTTAATTGGCAAACTTTCTGATTATGATCCTCCCTAAATGAAGCCTGTAAAATTTTATCCCCCTAAAATTTTATCAGCCCTGTAATAGGTCAACGTAAATTTAAAAGTAGTTTAAATTAATATAAACATGTTTGGGGTTCTAATCCCGTTATGGGTACAACCACTACTGAGGAGTCTAGCGCTCCCACGTTCTCAGTGCTTAATGCACCTACATCCTCTGTTCCTATCCAAACTTCTAATGAAGTGGACCAGGCTGAAGATCAAGCGCAAATCAATTGGCGCACATAATATGGATGATGCTATTTCACTATAGCCATAAACTTTTGCATTTGAGGAGTTATCTCGCTCCCTGATTCTTGCCGCTTGTCGGCAGTTTTAAGAAAGCGCAGAGTTTTTCCCTGCTATTTTAAACTGCCTCACAGCTGATTGAGGCTAATTAACATTTTCGACTACGAGGCTTGACTTTCTCTGGCTATCTCCGTTTATCAGTGCTTTGATTATTTGGCCAAATTAGACTGTTTAAGACAGATCTGCCTTCATTTGAGACTGAGCAGTGCTTCAGTTTTTGACAGTTACGCCAGCTCGAGTTCTTAGATGACTGCTCGGCCGCCATTTTGTTTAAGGGCAATGGCACAGTTTTTTTCTATCAAGCCTCCAATCCTTAGTTCTGTAGGTGGAGGAAAGGGGCCCCGCGATTGAGCCCATATTAATTTGGGGGAGGGGATCTGGTGTGGGCACCCTCTCACCTGCAGGAAGCAAGGTGCCTGGTGATCCATGGAGCACAGATCCCTCAAGAGATAAGGGTGGTACCTGGACCCTAAAAAAAATGACCAAGGGAAAATTATTGGGTTTATGCAAGAATCCTCTGATCTAGCTTTCCTTACACTGCAACCCCTTGGCTTTAGCCCCTGAAACACCTGAATACCTCCGATCCGATGACTGAGGAAGACCAGCAGGAAGAAAGTCGGGGTGGCTGCTGAACATAGGGGACCACGGTGAAGAATCTTTAAAAGGTCACATTGAACAGGAAGCATGGAGAAGGTGCTTCACCTTTGGCCATCCAGTATATCCTTCTCAAGGTGTTGCCATTTAATATTGAGAATCTGGCCGCAAATCTCCAAAGATTCCTGAAAGAAAGTGAACTGATCATTTTAATTTTCTCTTTTTAGGAACTGGGCCAAAAGCCCAAACTTTTCATGCTAGAGGAAAGAGATGCCCCAAACAAGCAGTGAGGGGGAGATGTTTTCTTCTGGGTAACCCAAAATCCTCTCTGATACTCCCTCTGCTTCTAAAAATGTCTTGTTTCAAACTTGAGTCATGAAGATTCCCAAGATAAAGTCTGCAGATTTTGCTCTAAGCATGGCATGATCCAGTCTGCTACCTCTCTTTACTACTGCGAATGCCTGTATCGTGGTTTTCTAGGGATATGGACAAAATGTGGATTTTTTAAATAAATACTCGAACATAGGGGAATTCAACACAATTCAGAAATTGGAGCCTGCATCTCCTTTAGCATTTCAGCAGGAATTGCACTTAGTTTGCTTGTGGCTATGTAGAAATTGTAGGCTGATTCCTCGATGTGGTCCCTTATGTTTAGGAGGCAATCCCGAGTTTCCTCCAGCTGGTCCTCATCGGTCATGGATTCAGGGTTATCCAGGTGCTTCAAGGACTTCTTAACGGGCCCCATCAGCTCTTTGCACTTGGAAGAGAGAAAAAGCAAAGCTTCACATTAGTCGCACATCAGAAGAAAGGCAGAGGAAAGGGAGGCCCCGATTGAGCCCATATTAATTTGGGGAAGGGGATCTGGTGTGGGCACCCTCTCACCTGCAGGAAGCAAGGCACCTGGTGATCCATGGAGCACAGATCTTTTTGGTCATATGGGTGGTACCTGGACCCTAAAAAAAATGACCAAGGGAAAATTATTGGGATTATGCAGGAATCCTCTGATCTAGGTTTGCTTACACTGCAACCCCTTGGCTTTAGTAAAAGGATACCTTTTATTAAATTCAACTCGCCTGCAAATGGAGATGAGAGTCTTTCTTTCCCAAATGCCCAAGTTGGGACAGGCCTGAAAATCTCACACCTGTGTGGTTGAAATGCCTTCTATTCGGCTGGTTGTAGTTCTCTCTATGCAGCTGGGAAGGGTGGGAAGATGGCTGCTGCAGATTTTGAGCATGATGGCTATGGGGGATTTCTTGGCTACTTGTTATCATTGCTTTTGTCTGACTGCTTATTTTTTCATTGCTTTGGCCTGGCTGCTTATCCTTGTATTCTCCCTAATTTTCAGGGTATTCTTATTTACCCCATCTTCCTTGGGGAGAGCAAAAAATATGGATGCATAAGAGGACCTTACTCTTAATAAGGGGGTGGGAGGATATATTCAGGTAGCCCTCGACTTACAACTATAATGGAGACCAGACATTTCTGATGCCAAGCAAGGCGGCTACTAACGGAATCACACCTGATTTAATGGCCTTTTTTGGGACTAGGCTGAAGTTGTTAAGCGAATCATGCAAAATCAATAAGCGAATCCTGGTTGGAAGCCAGGCAGAGAGGCAAACAGCTCTCCTGCATCCCTGGGATGCTGCAACAGTCACAAATATATGCTGGTTGCTAAGCACCAAAATGTTGATCATGTGACCTTGGGGATGCTGCCATCGCCATAAATGCAAGGATGTAAGTCACTTTTTTCCTGTTGCTGTTGTAACCTCATACAGTTCCTAAATGAATGGTTATAAGCCGAGGAGAATTCTGTTGACCCTTATCACATGACAATTTAGTACTGAACTTTATTTGTCTAGATTCTTGCATATCGGCTTGAATAAATCTTCTGTGCTGCAACTTAACCTCTGGTCTTGATCCTTTGTACCTGACAATGATTTTGGAAAAGGAGGACAAGTTTTGGCATCATTTTTGTTCTTTTTTCCCCCTCAAAGTTGAAAAAATCTGTGTGTGTAAAAGACCGCTATTCTCAACTGTCAGGCTTTGCTATGATTCCACCTTAAGATGTTATCTCTCACGGTCTCTAAATGATTTAGCACCATCTTTCCTGGGTTATCCCAAAAGTGCTTCTTCAAAAAAGTCCAGTTGCTTCTTTAAAAAGCACCTTTGGACAATCATGACCTGGATGACTGAGAATCTCCATAGACATTTTCCTAGGTTAGTTTGATGGAAAGTGAAAAAAATGGAAACTGAGAAATCATTGGGGAAGATCGATTAAGCAAATACCGAACCAATTGTGTAAACAACATAGTTGCAGAGTTCAGGTCTCCTTAAGCATGAATTCCTCATATGGTGCCAACTTTCTTTATCTAGCGTCACAGGCTCCTAACCCTGGATTCTGAGCCAGGTCCCTGGGTTGACCACCAACCTTTTCCCATCACAGAAAGCCCCTTTCCTCACTTTCAGTTGGGTTCTCCTTCAGGTGCTCCTCATATTCCTGCATGGCTGAAGCACAACTGTTATGGAGAAGTTCTGCCAAACGTTTCAGATCAGCTATCGATTTCTCTACCAGTTCGGCATCCCGAGCAAGGCATTCCAGTCTGAAAAAGGATTTGACTCTCCCTCCCTCAACACACCCACAAATCTTTTACCACCCTGACCTAGAAGAACAGACTGCAACTGTTCTGTGCTATATCAAACACCGCACAGACACTATCACTGTGGATAAACTTATTAGGATCAATCCAAGGGTGAAATCCAGCAGGTTCTGACATTCTGGAGAACCGGTAGAAACTTTGAGTAGTTCAGAGAACCGGAAAATACCACCTCTGGCTGGCCCCAGGAATGGGGAGGGAATGGGGATTTTGCAGTATCCTTCCCCTGGAGCGGGGTGGGAATGGAGATTTTGCAGTATTGTTCCCCTGCCATGCCCACCACACCACACCCATCAAGCCACGTCCACAGAACCGGTAGCAAAAAATGTAGATTTCACCACTGGATCTATCCCAATCAGAAGCCCTGGATGAGCAAGGAAGTCCAGTGCCTCCTGGGTGACAGGCCAAGACTGATTATAAGAGGAAGATTGAGGATAATTTTTATAGTAATAACATGAGGCAGGTGTGGCGAGGGATTCAACAAATTGCCAACCATCAACCGACCGACCAATGTCATCCCTGCTAGGGTTAGGGTTAGGGGGGAATGCTTCGTTGGCAGAAGAGCTGAATCATTTCTCTGCTCGCTTTGAAGTGGAGACATCAGAGACAGCTAAAATACAGCCACCAGCCCATTGTAGCCCCTACCTCATTGTGGAGGAACAGGAGGTGAGCATTCCGAGGGCTGTGGACCCTAGAAAGGCTGCCGGTCCTGATGGTATCTCTGGCCAAGTGCTTAAAGACTGTGCTGATCTGTTGGCTGGAGTCTTTACCAGAATCTTCAATTGGTCTTTATCCCAGTCCACTATTCCACCTGGTTTGAAGGCTTCCACCGTTGTTCTGCTGCCAAAGAAATTCCCTATCAATAACCTCAATGATTACAGACTGCTGGCACTCACTCCTATCATCATGAAGTGCTTTGAGAAATTGGTCTGCCGGCACATCATTCCTGGTCTTCCGCATACATTTGATTTGCATACTGAAGAAATAGATCTACAGAGGATGCTATAACTCTTCACACTGCTCTGACGAGGGGTGGATTCTATTTACCTTTACTACCAGTTTGCAATGCCGCAGAAGCTTCCTGATGACGTCAGGGTCGGTTGGCGGAGCCTCCCGCTGGTTTTACTACCGGTTCTATAGAACTGGTCCGAACTGGGGGCAACCCACCACTGGCTCTGACTCATTTGGAACAGCGGAGGGGGGGGGCGCTATGTGAGGATGCTTTATGTAGATTTTAGCTCTACATTTAACACAATAATTCCACATAGATTAATGTCTAAACTTACAGATCTTGGGCTTTCTTATTCAATCTGTTTTTGGATTATGAATTTCCTGTATGGCTGCTCTCAGAGGGTCAGATTAGGTCATCATCTCTCTTCAGCTCTTATTCTTCACACTGGTACACCACAGGGTTGTGTGTTGACTCTCTTACTCTATACTCTTTATGTGCATTACTGCATTTCCACTCACACTAGTAATACTATTACTAAATTTGCAGATGATACAACAGTGGTGGGACTGATCTCCAGGGGGGGAGGGTGAGTCTGCCTATCGAGATGAGGTGGACCGGTTGCTTTTGTGGTGTGGAGACAATAACTTGGTCCTTAACACCAATAAGACCAGGAGCTTTATAGTGGACTTTAGAAGCAATAGATCAGACATCCAGCCCTTGCTTATCAATGAAGTCCGAGTGGAGCAAGTGGCCACTTTTAAGTTTCTGGATGTTATCCTAAAAGAGAACTTGACCTGGGGCACTCACATTGCAGCACTGCTCAAAAGGGCCCAGCAGAGATTATACTACCTGAGACTTCTCAGGAAACAACAACTGAATGAAAAACTGCTGGTTACCTTCTACTGCTGCATCACAGGGTGTATTTTAACTTACTGCACCTGTGTATGGTTTACCAATTCCACAGTGGCAGATAGGACGGCACTCCAGAGGGTCAACGTCATTGCCCAGAGGATCATGGGTTGCCCTCTCCCTTCTTTGGAAGAGCTTTATAGCTCCCACTGCCTTAAGAAAGTTCAAAACATTCTTAAAGATCCATCTCATCCTGGGCACCCTTTTTTTGAACTATTATCATCTGGCAGGCGGTACAGGATAATAAAAACAAGGACAAATAGGCTGAAAAACAGCTTCTATCCCAGGGCAATAACCATATTGAATTCTACGGTATAGTGCAATATCGGGTTTTCAATTTCAATTATTAGAATGTAAAGGATGTATGTTCGTGTTTTTATTTTTATAGTTATAATGTACACTGAAGGTGGCATTTAATTTATTTGTACCATGTGCAATGACAATAAACTAAACTAAACTAAATTGGACATTATTTTAAGGCACTTTCAGAACATTGATGGACTAAGAGTAGCTACCAGAAAATGATGAAAACAAAACAAAAATCACAGCATGAAAGCTAATGACAGTTATAATTTCGTGGACTGCACGTTCTCTGTAATCCGTCACTCACTACTCCAAAGGAATACTTGTATGCCTTGATAAATTTGTGAAATTTAAACAGGAAGCGGTACAACCGTTAAAGAGCTTTGCTAAAGGCCTCAATTTTTTTTTTCCTCTGTACCATTCAGGTCTTGTATTATATAACAGAATTCTTTATTGGCCAAGTGTGATTGAACACACAAGGAATTTGTCTCCGGTGCATAAGCTCGTATTACATACAAGCAACAAGTGATGGCTCATAAGTCATAAATCAATTATCATCAGGAAGCTCACTCCAAAATGACAGGCAATTTATGCAAAAAAAAATTGGGCTGTGCGTTTCCCAGAAGATGGGTAGACCTCATAAACAATGCCATTGTTTTATACAACAATTCAAAGTACAGGAGTTTAACCATAGAAAAAATTTAATTCATACTTTATAAACAACATATTTACATCAGAAATCGCTTCAACAGTGGCAAGTTCCTTTGTCAAAAATACAAATTCATATTAATTACTCTATTAAGTTACAGAGATTTCATTTTCCCTTGAAGTCCATGACTTTATGCACCAAAATTCTTCTACCCCAGATCTTGGGGGGAAATGCGAAACAGTATCGAGTTGGGTTATTGCAGGTGGATGACTGGTAGAAACCAAAGAGCAGCCAGAATCATCTCCTTCAATCTTCCAATAAACCTTCATAAATGCTTCAAATTTGGCAGAATTCACCCTCCCACCACCATTTTATAATTCTAAACCTGGGCAAAAAGGGAACATAGAAACATTCTGGATTTATTATTCCATCTAATGCTCACAATTCCATTGCAAAAATATCCCCTCCTGAAAATATGGCCCAAATACATTTCAACTTTACAGGAAAAAGACAGAATTTAGGAGTGAAACAGTAGCTATTCTAATTCAGTAACAATCAGAAACATATGAGAGCTTGTGGGGGGGAGTAACTATTCTAATTAAGTAACAATTCTGAAGATATCAGAACTTGGGGGGGAGTAACTATTCTAATTAAGGAACAATTAAGGAACATATCAGAAGAGTGAAAGTATCCTACCTGAAAACTATGGTCCAAATATATTTTACCCTTATGGGAATATGTCAGAAGTTTTGAGTGAAAAAATAACTATTCTAATGAATTATATTGTAATTAAGTAACAATTAAGAAAACTATCAGAAATTAAGATTCAATGTATCTGACTTGAAAACTATTAGTCCAAAAATATTTTGCCCTTACAGCAACATGTCAGAAGTTTTGAGTGAAATAGTAACTATTCTAATTAATTCTATTGTAACTAAGTAGCAATTAAGGAAACTATCAGAAATTAAGCTTGAAAGTAACTCCTTGAAAACAATTGTACTATCATATGTGGTGGACATGCATAGAAGCCATAAAATATTGGACAAAAATATGTACATGGTTGGAGAAGATGATACAACAACATTAATTTGAAACCTGAAATATTCTTGTTAAGGATTTTACCAGAAACTTGCAGTAAAGAAAATGGATATTTGATTACCCATGTAATAACTGCAGCTGGAATTGTATTTGCACAAAATTGGAAAAGTGAAGAGATTTCTTCATATGAGAATGTGATTAGGAAAATATTAGAATGTGCAGAAATGAATAGGTTAACACTTGCAATTAAAGAAAAGGAACAAACTGAATATTTTATGGGAGCTATTTTAGCGATGGTTAGAGAATAAATATGAAAACTAGAAATAAAAGTAGATGAGTGAAATATAGAAAATGTATTAATTAATAAATAAGTCAAGAAGAACATTGTTATATTAGATACATTATGTATTAGTATGAAGTTAAGAATAGATAAAATAATGAATATGGCTGTAAATTTTAACTGTTATTGCACAAGACATTTGTACCCAGAGGACAAACTGTTTAATGAAAGATGGATAAAATAAAAAACTTTACAAAATCAAAAACAATCCCCCCAAAAATATTTTACCCTTATAGGAAAATCTCCTTTCTAAGGATGACAGCCACTGGGGGTTTCGAACCTTTGTAACCAGCATTATTATTAGTGTGGGAAAGAATTAGAAACATTATTTGAAAATACCAATATGGCTTTCAACAATGGAAGTATTTGTATACCCAAACCTTATGAATATGAGAAATATTATAAGATAAAAAGATATCTTATCAGCAACAGGGGAACTGAAAACAAGACAAGAATTAGAGGAACTAGGGACTGAAATGGAGTGGTATACTCAGTTGCAAATACAAGCGAGATATCGGAAAGATGCAAAACAGAAAGGTGTCTCCTTTCTAGGGATGACAGCCATTGGGGGTTTCGAACCTTTCTAACCAGAAGTGCTAAGTTGACCATCTTGAGATGTTCATGGAATCCTGTCTGAGGGGGATCCTCCTCTCAGCTCCTTCCTCCAAGCCAAATCGCTGATGTTCCCATGGATCAGGAGGAGGAGGAGGAGAAGAAAAAAACAGGAGCTCCAGAGTCAATGTATGAATACTGAAGTCCCCCAAGGATCTACTGTCCTTCTTTTGCTCCTTCACAACCATGGAAATGAAAGTTCTGCCACCACCATTTAAGAACTGTTCTTTGTCCACAGCTCTCCTTGGTTCAGGTAGTGCTGCTGGAAGTCCCAAAGTTGTTGAGGCAAAGAAAAGCATGGAGAAGAGAAAAGGAGGGACAGAGATCATAAACCATTCCTTCTTCTTCTTTCCTTTCGTTTTCTGGCATTCTGGCTTCCACGTCTCTGCAGTCGTCACTAAGAGTTCCAAGCATTCTCATCCAAAGTTGGTTTCGCCAGTCTGTCATTCAGTCTCCCTCCTGCCCTCCCCAGCGCCAAATCCTATAACCCCCATCCAACGACGTCACTACAAGAGGGAGGGGATTTTAATGCAAATTATCTGGCCACTATCAAAATGGCATTTCATTTAAGCATTTCATCAATCAAATTCTTGAAAACAGTAAAATTTAACAAAGTGGGAGGTTTTTCTTAACCAATCCTTCATTCCCCTCAACTTATTTCTCTGATTGTGGTGAGCTCTAAAACCATTTCCCAGCTGTTGGGATATTGTTCCTTAAACCTCTAATTATTAACAAAGCACTTTATTTTCTATCATCCTCAAATTTTGGCTTCTGAGTGAATTCAGCCTATGAAGACCCAAGAGGCTCTGAATGAAAATCTGAATAAAGACAGGGAAAGCGTATAACAAACACACTGCCTCCCTTTCCAGCTTATTGCATGTGTGTGGAAACTGTGTGGGGTATTGTGATGTAAATACTGTAAATTATTAATTTAAAAAAAATCCCAAATAAATTTCTTTTTCTTCCCAATAACACAGTTCTGAATTTCTGTTGATGCAATCTTTAGGACGAAAAAAAAAATGACACGAACTGTATCACGTTTCTTGTATTTGTTGAGTAAGAGCCAGCTCACCTTGCTGCCAAAATAATTACCAACTTCAGAAAACCCGAAGATCAATAAAAAATTTTTAAAATGTGTCATCAGCTTTCAGTTAGAACAGATTTGTGATGGGGAAGAAGCTAGGTCCTATATAACCTTTGGCCTAATTTCAAATTCCTGCATTGAGATCTTTTCAAAGTATTGGGATACTTCATTGAGAAGGGATCAAAAAGAAAAAATAAATCCATAAAATGTCAAGCTATCTAGAATCACATAATAAAAGTCTTCAGTATATTCAAAATAAAACCACCAAAAACAAATAACCTCAGGGACAACTATTGGAAGAAAAAATTAGACAGAAATTTCAGTTTTTGAAATACTCAACTTTTAATGTACAACAATTCAAAGTACAGGATCTTAACCATAGAAAAAAAATTAATACATATTTTATAAACAACATATTTACAGTATATCACAGAAGTGAGTACACCCCCTCACATTTTGTAAACATTTAAGTAAATTTCATTACACTCAGATGAGAGATTTTCAGGCCTGTCCCAACTTGGGCATTTAGGAAAGAAAGACTCACATCCCCATTTGCAGTCAAGTTGCATTTAGTAAAAGGTATCCTTTTACTAAAGCCAAGTGGTAGGCAAAGCGAGATCTGAGGATTCCTGCATGAACCCAATAACTTTCCCTTTCTTCTCCCGGTCATCTCTTTTAGTCTCCAGATAGCACCCGTATGAACCCTTTGGTGGAGGGATCACCGGTATGGCACAGGGATACCCCTATGATCAGTACAACAGTGAACACAATTACCGCATGGAGAGAAATGCAACCAGCTAAAAACAGGGCATTTCAGCCACACAGGTGAGAGATTTTCAGGTCTGACCCAACTTGGGCATTTGGGAAAGAAAGATTCTCGTCTCCATTTGCAGGCGAGTTGCATTTAGTAAAAGGTATCCTTTTATTAAAGCCAAGGGGTTGCAGTGTAAGCAAACCTAGATCAGAGGATTCCTGCATAAAGCCTATAATTTTCCCTTTCTTCTCCCTGGTCATTTTTTTTAGGGTCCAGGTACCACCCATATGACGAAAAAGATCTGTGCTCCATGGATCACCAGGCACCTTGCTTCCTGCAGGTAGGAGGGTGCCCACACCAGATCCCCTCCCCCAAATTAATATGGGCTCAATCGGGGCCTCCCTTTCCTCCGCCTTCCTTCTGATGTTGACTAATGCGGAGCTTTGCTTTTTCTCTCTTCCAAGTGCAAAGAGCTGATGGGGCCCGTCAAGAAGTCCTTGAAGCACCTGGATAACCCTGAATCCATGACCGATGAGGACCAGCTGGAGGAAACTCGGGGTTGCCTCCTAAACATAGGGGACCACATTGAAAATGCTTCGAAAGGTCAAGTGGAGGTCAAGCAGGAAGCATGGAGAAGTGATTTGCCTGCCCACTCCCCCGATGCTGCAGTCAGGAGTCTTTTTGAGTTTGGATGTATAGGGGAAGAAGGGGCAGAACCTGGGGATGGAGTTCAAAGAGGAATCAGCCTACAATTTCTACATAGCCACAAGCAAACTAAGTGCAATTCCTGCTGAAATGCTAAAGGAGATACAGGCTCCAATTTCTGAATTGTGTTGAATTCCCCTATGTTCGAGTATTTATTTAAAAAATCCACATTTTTGTCCATACCCCTAGAAAACCACCATACAGGCATTCGCAGTAGTAAAGAGAGGTAGCAGACTGGATCATGCCATGCTTAGAGCAAAATCTGCAGACTTTATCTTGGGAATCTTCATGACTCAAGTTTGAAACAAGACATTTTTAGAAGCAGAGGGAGTATCAGAGGGGATTTTGGGTTACCCAGAAGAAAACATCTCCCCATCACTGCTTGTTTGGGGCATCTCTTTCCTCTAGCATGAAAAGTTTGGGCTTTTGGCCCAGTTCCTAAAAAGAGAAAATTAAAATGATCTGTTCACTTTCTTTCAGGAATCTTTGGGGATTTGTGGCCAGGTTTTCCATCTTTAAGGCCAACACATTGAGAAGGATATACCAGATGGCCAAAGGCGAAGCACCTTCTCCATGCTTCCTGTTCAATGTGACCTTTTAAAGATTCTTCACCGTGGTCCCCTATGTTCAGCAGCCACCCCGACTTTCTTCCTGCTGGTCTTCCTCAGTCATCGAATCAGGGGTATTCAGGTGTTTCAGGGGCTAAAGCCAAGGGGTTGCAGTGTAAGGAAAGCTAGATCAGAGGATTCTTGCATAAACTCAATAATTTTCCCTTGGTCAATTTTTTAAGGGTCCAGGTACCACCCTTATCTCTTGAGGGATCTGTGCTCCATGGATCACCAGGCACCTTGCTTCCTGCAGGTGAGAGGGTGCCCACACCAGATCCCCTCCCCCAAATTAATATGGGCTCAATCAGGGGGCCCCTTTCCTCCACCTTCCTTCTGAGGTGCAACTAATGTGGAGCTTTGCTTTTTCTCTCTTCCAAGTGCAAAGAGCTGATGGGGCCCGTCAAGAAGTCCTTGAAGCACCTGGATAACCCTGAATCCATGACGGATGAAGACCAGCTGGAGGAAACTTGGGGTTGCCTCCTAAACATAGGGGACCATATCGAAGATGCTTTGAAAAGTCAAATGGATCAGGAAGCATGGAGAAGGTGATTTGCCTGCCCTCTCCCCCGATGCTGCAGTCAGACTTGTGGGTCAGGAGTCTTTTTGAGTTTGGATGTATAGGGGAAGAAGGGGCAGAACCTGGGGATGGAGTTCAAAGAGAAATTAGCCTACAATTAGAAGCAGAAGGGGTGTCAGAGGGGATTTTGAGGGCCCAGAAGAAAACATCTCTCCATCACTGCTTGTTTGGGGCATCTCTTTCCTAAAAAGAAAAAATTAAAATGATCTGTTCATTTTCTTTCAGGAATCTTTGGGCATTTGCGGCCAAATTTTCGGTATTTAACGGCAACAACTTGAGAATGATATATCAGATGGCCAAGGGCACAGCACCTTCTCCATGCTTCCTGTTCAATGTGACCTTTTAAAGATTCTTCACCGTGGTCCCCTATGTTCAGCAGCCAGACCAACTTTCTTCCTGCTGGTCTTCCTCAGTCATCGGATCGGGGGTATTCAGGTGTTTCAGGGACTTTATTAGTGGCCCCATCAGCTCTTTGAACTTGGTCGCCGATCTTCTTTCCTGCAGGTGGTCTCACTACTGTAAATATGTTGTTTATAGAATATGTACTATTATTTTCTATGGTTAAGTTCCTGTACTTTGAATCATTGTGCATTAAAAGTTGTGTTTTTCCAAAATTGAAATTTCTGTCTATTTTTTTTGTCCAATAATTTTCCCTTGGTCATTTTTTTAGGATCCAGGTACAACCCATACATGCGGAGGGATTAGTGCTCCGTGAATCACCAGGCACCTTGCTTCCTGCAGGTAAGAGTGTGCCCATACCAGATCCCCTCCCCCAAATTAATATGGGCTCAATCGGGGCCTCCCTTTCCTCCACCTTCCTTCTGATGTTGACTAATGCGGAGCTTTGCTTTTTCTCTCTTCCAAGTGCAAAGAGCTGATGGGGCCCGTCAAGAGGTCCTTGAAGCACCTGGATAACCCTGGATCCATGACCGATGAGGACCAGCTGGAGGAAACTCGGGGTTGCCTCCTAAACGTAGGGGACCACATCGAAGATGCTTTGAAAAGTCAAATGGATCAAGAAGCATGAAGAAGGTGATTTGCCTGCCCACTAAATCTTCAATCTTTCTCTCTCCCAAGTGCAAAAAGCTGATGAGGCCCATTAACAACATCCTTAGGAATCCGGATAGTCCGGAAACAATAACTGAGGAAGATCAATTGGAGGAAACGCAGGGTTCCCTACTCAAGATCGGCGACCAAGTGCAAAAAGCTGGTGTGGCCCCACCAAACAACACCCTGAAACATCTGGATAACCTGGAGTTGATGACTAACGAAGACCACCCTAGATTTCCTTCTCAACATAGGGGATCATATTGAAGATGCTTTAAAAGGTCAAATGAAGCAAGAAGCATGGAGAAGGTGATTTGCCTGCACACTAAATCTTCAATCTTTTTCTCTTCCAAGTTGAAAAAGCTGATTGGGCCAGTAAACAATGCCCTGAAACACCTGAATACTCTTGAATCGATGACTGAGAAAGACCAGCAGGAGGAAACCCAGGGTTGCCTCCTCAACATAAGGGACCACATTGAAGAATATTTAAATGGTCACATTGAGCAGGAAGGATGGAGAAGGTGATTTGCTTTCAAAGGTTTCCCTAAAACTGGCATATTGTCAATATACACAGGAAACAGACCCACATAATGTGTCCCCTCCCCAAGAAAGGGGATACCTGTTCCGGTCAGTCCCCCTGCTCTAAGGGCCTATTCAGAAGTGAGCGATGCTTGATGGAAGAGTTGACACCAAGGAGAGTTTTCTGAGAAGGTGGAGAGCGAGGGTCAGGGAGTGAGGAGGGGGTCTACAGTCAGACATCCTCCGATAATCTTGTGGGTAGTTCTGGGGCCGGAATCCATCTAATCTTCATCTCTTGGCTTCATGACAGTACCTAGAGGGGAAAGAAGAATTCAAAACATTCAACTCAACAGAAGAGGCAAAAATGACCCTATCTAGATCTTGGGATGCTTAACTCCCTCTGGTGCCAAAGGCATGGAAGAGAACAGGAAGGCCAGCCCAGTTCAGCAGTATCTAGACACTAGAGGAAGGAAAGATGAAGGGCAAAAGCAGAGCTGGAGCCCAAGCCTACACACTTTGTATCGTGGGTCAGGATATCACATACACTTTCCCTTTCAGCTCTATTCTGAGTGATTAATAAACAGCAGAGTCCCCAACCTATGTCTCCCTCTGTTCTTACCTCCTTTCCCAGGTTTGCTTTTTGTTGGCCATCCGGTATAAGGTTCTCAACTTGTTGCCGTTAAATACTGAAAATCTGGCTGCAAATCCCCACAGATTCCTGAAACAAAGTGAACAGATCATTTTAATTTTCTCTTTTTAGGAACTGGGCCAAAAGCCCAAACTTTTCATGCTAGAGGAAAGAGATGCCCCAAACAAGCTTCAAAGTTGAGTCATGAAGACTCCCAAGATAAAGCCTGCAGATTTTGCTCTAAGCATGGCATGACCCAGTCTGCTACTTCTCTTTACTACTGCGAATGCCTGTATGGTGGTTTTCTAGGGGTATGGACAAAAATATGGATTTTTAAAATAAATACTCAAACATAGGGGAATTCAACACAATTCAAAAATTGGAGCCTGCATCTCCTTTAGCATTTCAGCAGGAACTGCACTTAGTTTGCTTGTGGCTATGTAGAAATTCCTCTTTGAACTCCATCCCCAGGTTCTGCCTCTTCTTCCCCTATACATCCAAACTCAAAAAGACTCATGACCCACAAGTCTGACTGCAACATCGGGGGAGAGGGGGGAGGGAGGGAGAGAAACAGACAGAGAGAGAGAGACAAAGAGAGAGACAGAGACAGAGCGAGAGCAAGACAGAGAGAGACACAGAAAGGTTGAAGGTTTAGTGGGCAGGCAAATTACCTTCTCCATGCTTCTTGATTCATTTGACCTTTTAAAGCATCTTTGATAGGTTCCCCTATGTTTAGGAGGCAACCCCGAGTTTCCTCCAGCTGGTCATCATCGGTCATGGATTCAGGGTTATCCAGGAGCTTCAGGGAGTTCTTGACGGGCCCCATCAGCTCTTTGCACTTGGAAGAGAGAAAAAGCAAAGCTCCACATTAGTCGCACAATCAGAAGGAAGGCGGAGGAAAGGGAGGCCCCGATTGAGCCCATATTAATTTGGGGGAGAGGATCTGGTATGGGCACCCTCTTACCTGCAGGAAGCAAGGTGCCTGGTGATTCACGGAGCACAGATCCCTCCGCATGTATGGGTTGTACCTGGATCCTAAAAAAATGACCAAGGGAAAATTATTGGCTTTATGCAGGAATCCTCTGATCTAGCTTTGCTTACACTGCAACCCATTGGCTTTAATAAAAGGATACCTTTTACTAAATGCAACTTGCCTGCAAATGGAGACGAGAATCTTTCTTTCCTAAATGCCCAAGTTGGGACAGGCCTGAAAATCTCTCACCTGTGTGGCTGAAATGCCTTCTATTCGGCTGGTTGTAGTTCTCTTGTTGCTGTCTATGAATCTTGTAGGGTGGGGAGATGGCTGCTGCAGATGTTGTGCAGGAGGGGTATGGGGGACAGGAGACATTGAAATATCTCGGCGGGGCCCAGGAATTTCTGGACGAAGCCGCTTGCCACTCGTTGTCTCTTCCTTCTTCTGTTCCTGCTGAGCAGAAAGACAACATGGTCAGAAAACTCAAAAGGCCAACAGTGACAATGACTTGGGTCTCATAAACCAGGGGCTGGGGAGGAGGGAGGTTGCTGAAGAATATTGGAAAGCCTTTTCTAGAGAAAAGGATTAAACAAACTAACAGAAAGAAAAGTGAAAGTTTTAAGGTACGCCAGGGACCCCCATCATTGAAAAGAGAGGGCAATGTTTGAGTGGAAGGTTCATCCTTCTTGCCAAGCAGAATCTCCCTTTTCCAATTCCATTCTCAGCAAATCTACGAGTCCCCTGTTTTAGAGATAAACTGGTTGCGAGAAAAGTCATTTTGTGTTGAGGTGAATATGCCAGGAACTGGTTTTGGTTTCTGGAGAACACTCACCGTGTTGGGGATTGTCTCGTTCTCATATTCTGCCTCCCAGTTTTCCCCAGTGCAGTAAAAAGGACTCTGAAAAGAGAAGAGGAGATAGCATCCCTCATGAAACAGCACAGGATGGGAATAAGCTGACTTTGTATAAATATACAAAAGTATGAAGGCTATTGCTTAACGCATTGTAAGCCACCCTGAGTCTCCAGAGAAGGGTGGCATATAAATCAAATTAAAAAAGAAAAAGTCACAGATGTGCCAATAAGGAAATGGAAGAAAAACCAAAAACAAGGGTGGTGAGAAACTTGCATTCTTCTGCCTGGAATTTCCAGGTGATTCCTTTGCCCCTTCAAACAGGGCTCTCCATCTTTATGATAATAAGTACAGGTAAAGATTTACTCTGTCCAGTCAGGGCCGACTCTAGGAGACGGTGCTCATCCCCCTTTTTGGCCAAGAGAGGCAGCATTGTCCGAAAACCATTTTTGTGGGTATATGGCTAGCGTGGTACTTCTTCATCTACTCATCTACTCACATTTGCATGCTTTCGAACTGCTAGATGGGTAGAGGAACTGAGGCAAGTAACGGGAGCTCATCCAGAGTTAGCCAACTCTCAAAACTTGCTCCAACCTTTTCTTCCTATCTTGGATGGGCAAAGCTTTTGGATTTTTAAAAATGTGTCAACTTCAACAACTTTCTGAGCCCTGGGATCACTTATGCAATGATCACTGAAGAACGAGAAATCTCCCTGAAAAGAAATTTGAAGCTCAGCTGCATGGAAATTTTATATTCCTATCCTGATTTCTCAGTTTGAATCTCACCAGGCTCAAGGTTGACTCAGCTTTCCATCCTTCCAAGATAGGAAAAATGGGGACCCATATTGTTGGGGCCAATAGGCTGACACTGTAAACTTCCTCTTCCTCCTCTTCTTCTCCTCCTCCTCCTCCTCCTTCTCATTCTTCTTTAACAATGCTCTTGCTTAGCAACCAAAATTTTGGGCTCAATTGTTTGTTTTTTTAAATATTTTTTTATTTTTTTCAAACATAAACATAAAATATATTTTTCAAGAACGAAGTCTCGATCCGGTCATAGATAGGTACAATCACTTACATTTCTTTAACAAGCTCCATTCACAATTTCCCATTACATCTTTTAAAATTAAAAATCAGAGCATAATATTTTTTAACATGAATTCTAACATCTTAATCTAAACCATTCTATTATATCTGTGTGTTTGTGTGTGTACCAAGACTGTGTACCTTAAACTGTGAAAGCAGATCATCGGTTGCACTTGTGAATGGTTCATTCTCTTGTGCCTCAGCCAGGCGTAAGACTTCCTCATGTCCATTTCCTAGAAGCAATCAGACACACACCAATATGAAATATTTAATCTTGTCCTTCTAAAGTTCTGATACAGAAATGAATTGGACTGAGTTGAATCTCTCTCAATTTCAAATGACACCCCAAGGAGAATTAAGGTAGCTTTTTATCCCTGGTGCAGCCAAGAGGAGCTGCAGAAATCTTTCTTGGATCTGTTCCTAGTTCAACCAAAAGCTTCTGGCTTCTAATACCTTAAGAGAAAAGTAGAGGTTATCCTACCAGGATTATTTACCTTTGGGGAAGTAGATGTCTCATTGTCAGCCGTGTCTACCAAGGCAGCCCCTTTAGATGAACTTCCTAATATCTAACTGCCAACCCCACCCCACCACTGCTGCCCAACCCCAAATTTCCTCTAACTATATTATTTAACTGCCTACTATTTCAAAAAACAACAAAACAAATAACTGTTACAAAGAAAAATAACTAACTATATACATTTGTATAATTAAGCTTGTATGTATATATAAGTCAAAATATGAAGTGTGCCACATTCCTCCCCCCTGACTCCTCCTTACCTTTCTGACTCCGCCCAATGTATATATAAGCAGCTGTTCCTGTCAGAATCCTTTGCCTTGCCTGATGATCTCCTGTGAAAAGAAACATGTAAATAAAACAGTGTTTTAAATTCTCATATCTCGCATACTAATTATTGGGCCTATAATTAAAAGAAGAATTATAAGCAACAAAACTGGTAGCAAGAGGATGGTTGAAGAAGGACCGATCTATTAAAAAGATGCAAGAGACACCTACTACAACTGAGGTAAAAAGAAGTTACCCCCCAATAGACCCATTAGACACAATAGAAACAAAATACCCAAAAGATTTGAAGATTACATACTATCCATAAATGGCAACAAAATAACACCTAACTCATATGAAGAAATATTAGAATTGCCACAAGAAGAAAGGTTAAAATGGGAACAAGCAATAAAGAAAGAAATGGATAGTTTAAGGGAATTGAATGTATACACCACCACAGGACCACCAATAGATAAGACACCAATTGGAACGAAATGGGTATTTAAAATTAAAGAGTTAGAAGACGGAAAATCATTATACAAAGCCAGATTAGTTGCCCTAGGATACGCACAGAAATTTCCAGATGATTATGTAGATATTTACTCTCCCACTATTAGGTCAGAGAGTGTCAAGAGTGCACTGATAATAGCATCAATCCTAAATCTGGATGTATATCAGTTTGACATTCAAACAGCTTATCTGCACGCAAATTGACAAGAAAATCTATGTGAAAGCTCCTCCAGATAATGGTGCACAAAAAGGAGAAATATGGCTATTAAATAAAAGTTTATACGGGTTAAAACAATCTGGAAAGCGTTGGTACGAATGTTTGGCAAAAACACTAAATGACATAGGTTTTTCAGCTACATCAACTGATCTGTGCTTCTTTATTAGAAAAACAAACGAATCTACAGAATACATACTCGTTTATGTAGACGACATTTTATATTTTGGCCAAGACAAATACAGATGTGACGAATTCGCAGAAAAACTAAGTAAACATTTCACCTTGAAGACCTTAAGGAAAGTAAATAAATATCTAGGTGTTCAGATTGACAAAATAAGTGGAGGTTTCAAACTGTCTCAAAAAGAAAAAATATTAGAACTTTTACAAAAATGTAATATGATGGACTCTAAAACCTGCGAGACCCCCATGCAGGCAGACTTTACAAAAAACATGAACAACGAGGGTGAACCATTTAAAGATAACACCCTATATAGATCTATTATTGGTTCATTATTATGTATCTCCAATTGGACCAGACTGGACATCACTCTTGCTGTCAATCTCTTATCAAGACACGTTAGCAACCCAAATTACTACCATTGGGAAGGAATAAAAAGAATTCTTAGGTACCTTAAGTTTAGTGCTGAGGCTTGCTTATATTTAAAACCTGTTAACTCTAATAAACCAATATTGACATGTTATGCTGACGCAGATTGGGCTGGGGATACAAAAAGCAGAAAAAGCACTTCAGGGTATGTTTTCTTTATAAATGATTGCCCTGTTTATTGGTATGCTGGTAAACAGAATTTGATCGCCACCTCCATGGCGGAAGCTGAATATATCTGTCTTTCTAAGGCTACCAACAATCTGATATGGTTCGATGACCTTTTATCCAATATCTGGACTGAACCCAACTACCCAATAGCCATATATGAGGACAATAAAGCTGCTATAGACATATTAACATCAGAAGCAGTAAATCAGAGATCACGTCATATTGATATCAAATATAAACACGTTAAACAATTATCTAATATAGGATTCGTTAAAGCCACCTATTGAGATACTCATGAACAAGTTGCTGATATATTGACAAAACCTTTACCAAATAATCAACATGCTTATTTGTCTTCTAAATTAAATGTGTATATATAAATTTTAAAAAAAATCATTTAAACGTTAGGTATTTTTAGAGGGGGTTTTGTTACAAAGAAAAATACCTAACTATATACATTTGTATAATTAAGCTTGTATATATATATATATAAGTCAAAATATGAAGTGTGCCACATTCCTCCCCCCTGACTCCCCCTTACCTTTCTGACTCCGCCCACTGTATATATAAGCAGCTGTTCCTGTCAGAATCCTTTGCCTTGCCTGATGATCTCCTGTGAAAAGAAACATGTAAATAAAACAGTGTTTTAAATTCCATCGCTGGCTATTGGGGGCGAATCATTGGCCCCCACGGAAAGGGCTCGTAACTTGGGCGTCCTCCTGGATTCACGGCTGTCTTTAGAAGAGCACTTGACGGCCGTGACCGGGAGGATTTTTCATCAGGTTCGCCTGATTCGCCAGTTACGTCCCTTTCTAGATCGGGACTCGTTATGCACAGTCACTCATGCCCTCGTCACCTCCCGTCTGGACTATTGTAATGCTCTCTACATGGGGCTCCCCTTGAGGTGCACCCGGAGGATCCAACTGGCGCAGAGTGCGGCCGCGCGGGTGGTTATGGGAGCAACGTGGAGCTCCCATGTAACACCTCTCCTGCGCGAGCTGCACTGGCTCCCGGTGGTCTTCCGGGTGCGCTTCAAGGTTCTGGTTACCACCTTTAAAGCGCTCCATGGCTTAGGACCTGGTTATCTACGGGACCGCCTACTACCATCAATAGCATCCCACCGACCAGTACGCTCCCACAGAGAGGGGCTCCTCCAGGTGTCGTCGGCCAAACAATGTCGGCTGTTGGCCCCTAGGGGGAGAGGCTTCTCTGTGGGGGCACCGACGATCTGGAATGAGCTCCCCCCAGAGATACGGAGGATTCCGGACCTGCACACCTTCCGCCGCAAGCTGAAGACGTTGTTATTTCATCAAGCTGGCCTCGCCTAAATCTTCTCCCTTTTAAGTGTAAATTTTAAATTTTTACTGTATTTTAAAATATGGGAATTTTAAATTATGGGTATTAATTCAGCCAAATTTATTTAATTCATTTTATTCGATTTTAAATTTTGTATATCAATGTGTTTTACTTCATGGCTGTGCACCGCCCTGAGTCCTTCGGGAGTAGGGCGGTATAGAAATTCAATAAAATCTAAATCTAAATCTAAATTCTCATATCTCGCATACTAATTATTGGGCCTATAATTAAAAGAAGAATTATAAGCAACAATAACCAGAATAATCAATACGGAATGGCAGGGTCTGAAAACCTGAAATCCTGAACTGGGCCAACTGATGAACAGCCACACGTAAAGTATGCCTGCTCCAGAATTTGGCCAAATTCAAACTGCTCAGTTCCCACAATCCTTAGTAATAACTGAAATTCAACTGATGGGAGCAATTCAAACGGACCAATAGGAAGCCGCCCCGCCCCTAACTGCCTTCATCCCCAGGTTTCAGGTTCTAAATTCCGTTGCTCAGTGAGTCAACTGACATGGCAGACAGCCAATCTGGTCGATGCTTCAGATGCTGGCCTAGAAACCAGCAGACTGGATTTCGTGTCCCGCCTTAGGCATGACAGCCAGTTGGATGACTTGGGCCAGTCATTCCGTGGAAATTTTCCTCAAAAATGGTTTCCCTCACAAGCCCTGCTAACTACACCTCCTATCACCCCCAACCAATGATGTCACGACAAGAGGAGGGGGATTTTAATGCAAACTATCAAAATGGAATTTTGAAAACAATAAAATTTAACAAAGTGGGAGGTTTTTCTTAACCAATTGTCATTTTTCGTTCCCCTCAACTTATTTCCCTGATTATGGTGAGCTCTAAAACCATTTCCCAGCTGTTGGGATATTATTTCTTAAACCTCTAATTATTAACAAAACACTTTATTTTCTATTATCTTCAGTCAAATTCTGGCTTCTGAGTGAATTCAGCCTATGAAGACCCAAGGGGCTCCAAATGAAAAAAAATATATAAAAGTTTTTTATTTTTTAAAACAAACAAATGTACAAACAAACAGTACATTTTTTCTCACTAGAGTATTGACCGAGTCAAAATTTATACCGCTTATTTTCCCCAAATTTAATTTATAGATTTCAATTTCTGCCATACTATTCCTTTTCTACATTTTTATTTTTCATCTCTATTTAATATTTAATATATAATCAATGTTACCATCCGCCCTATCCTCCTAATCTTAATCTTATTTAATTTCATTCCCTTATTTCTCCCTTGATCACATCTATTTCTCAATGTTTCCTTGTTTCTATTGAAACCCTTTAATTTAAACACAGTCATTTCCATCCTTAATTTCTAATTTTTAGCTTGATATTTCAAATTTGTTCCTTAATATCAATTATTTTCTAAGGTGGACCAATTTATCATTTCTTACTTCCTTATTAATCATTTTACCGTTTTATCAAAAACAATATATTTCTTCAAGTTTACTTTTTCACACCACCTTTTTTAGATAGATATATCTTATTCCATTTCAATTTCATTTAAATTTCCATATCTTATCCCCTTCTAAATAGATCATTTTATATTTCACAATTTGCATCATCCTTTCCATTTATGTTCCCCTCTGAGTAAATAATTTCAATTATCATTTTGCATTACCTTGTCATAGTAATGTTAATCACTGTGGGCCAGATTGAGAATTTGAGAGCAAAGGCCTGTCGGATTAGCAGTGATTGACACCCTCAAAAGGGAAGGGCAAGGGCCCCCCTCGACTTCCTCTATGTCCACCATTGAGCCTTGAATCTCCGTTGCTAAGTGAGACAGCTGTTCCGTGAGCTTTTACGAGCTTTCTTGTCACTGCTGTTAAGTGGATCGTTGTTTAAGTCAGTCAGACGATGGTTAAGCGAAGCTGGCTCCCTCTGGGACTTTGCCTGTCAGGCGGTCGCAAAAGGAAGATCAATGGCTGCGATCGTCATAAAGGTGAATCAGTTGCTACGCATCCAACTGTAAATCACGTGACCATTGGGATACTGCAATGGTCATAAGTGTGAAAAATGGTCATTGGTGGCATTGTAACTTTGAATGGTCACTATATGATACAGTAGTAAGTTGAGGACATCAGAGGACATCACTGACATTGGTGAAGGCTGGTCATGATGGTCGTAAAACAAGGATTGCCGTCAAATTGGAAAACAGTACAGGTAGTCCTCAATTTACGACCATATCATATAGTGACTATTCAAAATTCAAACGGAGATTTGAAGCTCAATGGTGGGCATATAGGAAGTCGAGGGGCACCCTTCCCCTTCCCTTACGAGCGTGTCAATCACGGGTCATCTGACAGGCCTTTGCTCTCCAATTCTCAATCTGGCCCACCGTGATTGACATCCACCGTTGGAGGATGGATTGAGTAAGATGCCTCAAAACTCACTTTAACAATGTTCTTGCTTAGCAACCAAAATTTTGGGCTCAATTGTTGTAGTAAATCGAGGATAAGCTCTGTCTTCCTCTGCATGGCAGCCTAGAGGCACCAAAGTAATCAAGTTGATATAAAGTCTCCTGCTGCAGCAGGGGGTTGGACTAGATGTCCTCCGAGGTCTCTTCCAGGACTGGAATTGCTGTGCTGTTTCAAAGCATCTTCTGAAGCTGCGTCTAGTGCCAGGATTTGTGGTCCTTCCTTCCTCTCCTTTTTCTCTCCCTCTCTCCCTCCTTCCCTCCCTCCTTATCTCATTCACTTTCCCTTCCCTTTCCTCTTTCTCCTTTCCCTCCCTCTCTCCCTTCCCCCCTTTCTTTC